>NC_142749.1:5330135-5540135 GCF_051943395.1 Hippocampus bargibanti | reverse complement strand
GGTGCGACATTTCCCACCCCTGATGCCTCAAAATGACACGGAATAAATTCTTTAATCGATTGCAAACATGTATGCTTTCTTCTTCAGAACTATTTGAATCATATTCATAACTGGATGAGTAACAAAAAAGCATATTCTCCGAATCGGAAGCCATTGTTTTGATTCTCGAGCAAGGCAAGACGTCTTGCCGTAACACCACCAACATGGGGGCGGGACCTTCTGAAACTGGCCACTTCTGGTTTCAAATTGAAGCTTTAAGTCATTTTATTGGTGTTTTGCATTTGACTAAAAATATCATACTGCGTGTTTTGGGTATTTTAGATGCTAGAAAACGTTTTTCTGATGTTAGTTAGGAAAGTGACGTCGGTTGTCCTTTAATGGATGGTGTATTTTCATACCTTTTCCATATATAAGGTGCACCAGACTATGAGGCGCACCTTCAATGAAGAAAAAAAGTTTTCCAAATATAATATATGAATATATAAATGTTTTCCAAATGTAAGGCACACCACATTATCAGGCGCTACCGTAGGGGCCGGGGTTACGCACTACTTCAGGAGCTGCTGACAGTAGTTACGAGACCTGTTGTGGCTTAATATTACTTCACATATAAGGCGCAAGGTCAACTTTTGAATAAAAACAAGGCTTTTAGGTGCACCTTATACACCGGAAAATACATTGTGTTACATGATCTAGGACTGCCACTGCTTAAATCAGCAGAGAAAACTACCGTATTTTCCGGTGTATAAGGCGCACTAGAATATTAGGCGCACCCCCAATAAAGGGTGTATTTTCCAACTTTTTCCAGGTATCAGGTACACCGGAATATAAGGCGTATACCTTCAATGAATAAAAAAGGTTTTCCAAATATATAAATTATATAAATGTACACCACATTATAAAGGGCTACAGTAGAGGCTGGGGTCACGCACTACTTCTTCTACAGGGGAAATGGAGTTTGTTGCTGCTGACAGTAATTGCGAGACATGTTGCTCAATAGTACTTCACATATAAGGCGCAGAGTCATCTTTTGATGAAAATCAAGGCTTTTGCATGGGTGCACCTTATACACTGGAAAATACGATGCATGTTACATGATGTAACAAAATACAGTTGTGGCAGTGATTAGCACATGTGCATCTGCGGAGAGACAATCTGGGTTTAAACCTCGTCTTTGCTTTAAACTGAATATAAAACCCCCCTGCCCCATTTTGTAAAAAGAATCAAAGCCTCTGTAGTCACTGGGAGTGTGACGGTGAGTCACACGGTGGTTTCCCAGAACCTATTGACACAGGACTGATGGCTCATTTTTCTGTGTGTCCAAAGCATGCATCAGCCGAGGCTCATCACGTCTGCACGGTCTCCTATTATCCCTCTACGTGACCCACATGGACACAAGAGGAATAACAACTACCATGACCAAGGACGAACTATTATACATAAATTCAGACATTTTTTGGGGAGGAAATCTATTTGTACTTTTGAGCAATCTCCAGGGTGACTTAAAATGAGAATATTTGCCATTCCTTGGCTTTCTGACATCCCCTCACTGAAATCCGGATAGCAATTTCCTCTTAATACCCCCAGAGCCCAGAATACAGCAGTCACAATTACCGACCGGTAAAACAGATGATTGAAAATATAATAACAGTACGCTGAATGAAGTTGTTGGAATTCGTCAGAGCCTTGTACTTGTTTCTATTCAGTGCGTTGTTCCCATGTTGGGTAATGTCGGACTTGACCAAAAAAATGCTGTGACCAATTTGTGTGTCAAACTTTTCGATTATGGGTCGATCATGTAAGAAAAAATATCCTGTGACTGTAAAGTGTCCTTTAGAGTTTTGAAAGGCACTTCCCTCCATCCATTTTCCGTACCGCTTATTCCTCTTTAGGGTTGCAGGAGCCTATCTCAGCTGTCTTCGGGCACGAGGCGAGGGACACCCTGAATTGGTTGCCAGCCAATCACAGGGCAAACAAAGACATAAAACAGTCACTCTCACACCTAGGGACAATTTGGAGTGGTCAATCTGCCTGCCATCCATGTTTTTGGAGTGTGGGAGAAAACCAGGGGACCCGGGGAGGGCCCACGCCGGTCTGGGGAGAACATGCTGGCTCCACACAGGGAGGCCGGACGGGGACGCGAACCGGCGACCTCTGTACTGTGAAGCCAGTGTGCTAACCACTCGACTACCAGGCCGCCCCTGAAAGGCACTTATAAATGACATTTATTATTATTATTATTATTATTATTATTATTATTATTATTATTTTATTATTATTATTATTACAAATAGAAAAAAAGTATCCACTCACGCATGAGGGCTAAAAAAGCAATGAGATGACTCCGAGCTCTAAAACTAAAGCACTGCTGGAGATTTTCGAATCCAGTGTTTTGGATTGCACAACTGCTGGGATGTCCTGCTGACTCGTAGCCAGGGATGATTACATTTATTCGATACATGTCAATGGACTTTTATTTATACAGATCACATCCAGGTTGGTGCCTCTTAAAGACAAGTAAAAGCACCCCACCTGAGCCACTCTTGTTTTCATGAAAAATACTCATTGTTGGGTGGCCATCTTGAGTTGAAAACAATAGACATATAGTGGGATAATACCACTGATAGTGATGGGATAAGGAGGACAGGGACACACCTCCAATTCACTAGTTATAAAGACAAACAGCTTAACGTGTGTATACAATAAAGAATGACAACATTCTAGTTAAAAAAAAAACACTCAAATCAAAATACTGTATACAAATAAAAACAACAAAGTCACAGTGTAATGTCTGACTTAACAAATGTTAACTGCTTTGTGTAATATTTGTTGTCACACAAGAACCAAACCGTGAAGCAGTGTTAAATTTAACTGTCGAAAAATGACCTTTTATTTCATTGAGAAGAAGAATTTGATTTAACGTATTTGTTTCTTTTTGGTTTTTTTTCTGTATATCCACACCAACGCTGCCAGCTTTGTACTTGCCACAAAAAAGAAGGCACTGAAAACTTTAAATTTCCTGGAGAACGTTTTGCATTACAGTTTTAGCAAAAAAAAAATAGGATATCCTTATTTTGTGTCTTATGGCATGTTTCCATATATAGTTGTTGTGTTAAAAAAAGAACTAGCGATAAATGTTCTTTAAGCTTGCGTCACTAACTTGAAAATATGAGGGAGAGAAAAAAAGGCAACCGTACAGTGCGAGTACGAATAGATGATAATATATTTTACATCCTAAGGGATTTTTGCTGCCATCTACTGGTTAAATTAGCATTTAGTGAGATTAATATTTTACACCTTTTCAGCATTGCGGTTTGTGAAGTACTGTACTGGACAACGTTGTTGTCAAATGTACTGTATGTGCAACATAAGACAGGACATTTTATCTGCGCAGCGCAGATAAAATGTCCTCCCTCTCAACCAGACAAATGACAACAATAAGAGCTGTTGCGGGTGCCCGCCAAAGAACAGTTAAAATAAAATGACAAAATAATACAACACAATGTACTGTATAAAACACACACAGTCAGGCAATCTCAACCACTTTTTATGCATACTTTGTTGTTTGAAGCAGTTATAGATGAAAGAGCAGTTATAGATGACAGAAGAGCGATCAAAGTGTCCTTTTACCCAGTCGATCAAAGTCGTACGACGTCATCCTGAACACGTGCACACGTCTTCCTCAAGCTAAGATTGAAAGCAACAAAACCTTTATTTAGAATCAGAAAGTATGTGTTAATTAACTTCTGCATTGGCGTCCAGAATGTGCCAATGCACCACATCAGGTTGAGACGTAATGTTCTATTTATTGAAATCTCCATTCCATTGATTGCGAACGGAAGTTGCCGAACATTGCCGACATCTTCCGGAAAGAACCGAGCTGAACCGATTGGTGCCGGCCTTCGACGCTCGAGGCGTTGCCGGCTTCCCGCCCGTTGAACGCTTGTTGTGTTTTGATTAGCCGGGTGAGTGGCTCATGCTTTCCGCATAGTAGCCGACCGGCCGTAGTCGCTGGTCCGACTACCCCATGAGGTGGGGGAGTGGGCCTGCGTTTTCCGTGTAAACACCGGGCCGAACGCTGCGAGGCCATGGCGGGGGTCTTCGATATCGACTTGGACCAACCGGATGAGAATGTATCGGACGACGAACTGGAAGACGGGGTAATTACAATACGCGTTAGCATAGATGCTAATAGCGCGTGTCCGTCGAAATGTTTCGTAGCGCCTTTAAGTTGCTAATTTGACGACGAAACCCAATATCGGACACCGTTTCCCCAAATATCGTACAGTTTCCCGCGAATTCTTGCATTTCACCGAAATACTGTACGCCCAAACACGTCATTGTATCGTTTTCGCTCGTTTTAAAGTGACGGTATCCCTAATACATTACTTTTACTGTTTTTGGTTACGCCGCTGCTTGAGTGTTTTAAAGTTTTTCGCCAGTGTCCGGACAGTTTCCGTCTGTCTGTGTAACTGGGGTTCCGAGTAGCGCCAAAAGCGCATACAACTTAAAACCAAGTGTAATCAATCTTACTCAGGAAGGCGGATCTCGTTTAAATTTACAGTAAAACTATTAATGGTCTAAACGACATTCCTATCACCGGATTCGTAGCAAATTTACTGTAATGTGAAAGTATTTTTCGGGACACTCTACTGTAGGTTCTGTAATAGTTTTCTCGGTCGGCTCACTGCAATACAAAATAACACGTGTCGCGTAATTCGGCAGTATTTACGACAGGCGTCTGGTTGTTACGACTGTTTTTATTTGGCACGTTCTGTTTTTTACATCTTTGGTGTAGATATTTAACTTTAGGTGAGCATTGGTCGAAAAAGAAGAAAAGAAACATGCAAGAAAATAAAAAAAATCTCTAATTAACCTGCAAAGTGATTTATTCATTCATATTCTGAACCACTCAGCCAAAATCTCGTGTTTATTTTAAACATTTAATCATGTTTTTATTTCCCCTTTGTGCCAATAACAATCAATCTACCCTTGTGTAATTTCAAATATACAAATATATATTCGGGCCAAACAAAGTGGGATCAAAAAATATAATATTACAAGAAAAAAGGCGTATATTTTGAGAATAAAACACATTTTATGCAAAACAAATATGCTCCGGTGTAAATAAAAAGGAATAAAAACAGGTCAGTTAAAATTCAGGAAGGGCATCCGACGTAAAAGCTTGGCCAAAACAAACATGCGGATCAAACCTCTAAAGATGGAGGACACTGATTTGCTGTGCCGACCCCTTGTAGGGAAAAGCAGAGAGGAAAAGAAGAAGTTAAAATTCAATTAAAGTTTTATGATATCAGACAAAATGTACAAATTCACTGTTTCACACTTGAAAAGCAAGACAAAATATTTCACAAAAATCACTGCACGAAAAGGGAAAGTATACGAATAAATAAAATGATTCCATCCAACCAGTCTTAGTTAATATTGCTCTTTCATTCTCACAACACACCGCTTCTCAAAATATGAAAAGACACAAACAAACTCATCCGTCTGTCCCTCCATGCCCCTGACCCATAGGACACCCATTACCAAATACAAAATAGCTTCAGCTGAAAATCTGAGCGTACATTCATACCTGGTGAGGAATATTAGCACTATGTCATGTTAAAAAATTAATATGCATTCAACAAGAAAAATGAAGTACAGTACAGAGAAATGCCAAAGTTGGTGTATCGAAACATCAACTTCATTTTAGTAGTCCCTGAGTATTGTTACTGTTCACAGACAAGATACCGAAACAAATAAGGCATGTTTTCCAGTTTCCATCCTACATTGAAGAGTTGCAAAGTAGTCCGGCTTTCCCTTGTTAAAATGTTCACATTTTCTGAGAACTTTCCCTTTTTCTTTATTTTTAGGGGCCGATCGGCGAATACATGGACCAATCCAGCGGTTTTGAATTGTGAGTATCAACTGGTACAAAAGAAAATGCCTCAACCTGTATCATTAAAGCTGCTCAAGTTTGACAAAATACTCATTGTTTGCTATTGTGTGCTTTTTTTATTTAACAGGTAAAATTATTTGAAAGCATCACTAACCTAGACATTTTGTTCACATTAGTATAATGACCTACACAGCGCGGCAAAGTCTGTTTAGTCTATCTGTTCGATGTGCAAGGAATGCCAGCCATTCCCAGCACATGTCGAGTGGTAATTCTGCTGCAATGTAATTTGTTTTTCATTTCTCTGCCCCAACACCCCAACCCCTTTTTAAATGTTTTATTTTCCCAGTGACATAGATGACTGTGAGAAGTTTGAGATTTCCGAGAACAGCGTGAACAAGGGAACCGAACAAATCAGACCTGAGTGCTTTGAACTGCTGAAGGTTCTCGGAAAGGGTGGCTATGGAAAGGTGAGCAATTCCGTTCATGTCTTTCATGAAGGCAATGGAAATTGTGCCTCACTCTTCAATGCTGTTGGTCATTGAGCTGTTCCAATTCAAATACGCACTTGACCAGTTGCAGCGGTCTGACAGTGACCTCATTCAAGTATCAGGCAGTCCGAATATTACACTTAAAGGACAACCGATGTCACTTTTTTGTTTTTTAACTGGCACCAGAAAAATGTTTTATAGCATCTAAAATATCCAAAACACGCAGTATGATATTTTTAGTCAAAGGCAAAACACCGATAAAAATGACTTCGTGTCCAAAATCTGCAAAAAATTGAGCTGCGAATTGGCCATTTTCAGAAAGTCCCGCCCCCAGTTCGTGATGTCACGCTAAGACGTCTTGCATTGCTTGTGAATCAAAACAATGGCTTCAGATTCAGAGAATATGCTTTCTTGTTACACATCCAGTTATGAATAAGATTCAAATAGTTCTGAAGAGGAAAGTATACATGTTTGCAATCGATTAAATAATTTATTTGTGCCATTTTGAGGCAACATTGGGGGAAAAATCTCTCACCTAAAAAAAGAGGCACAAAATGGCGACCTCCAGTGGCCACCTCCGCTTCCACAGGTTGATAAATTCCTTATATGGTGCTTAGACGCCCTCTTCCGGCGGCTTTTGGGTGCAACACGAGGTCCCCAGACCAAACAAGTACAGCAAAATACATTGATGTGATGGAAGGACCGCTACAATGCGTCTTTTTTACGGTCAAGGACGGTCCTTTAGTGACGTCACGTACGGACTCGTCACCAACTCAAAAACAAGACTTCCTGAATATTCAGCGCAAGTCTTAAAATGTAAAATATAGCTATATGCGGTGGAATATTTGTAAAATACGTTCAGTAGAAGTCATTCGAAGCCATTTTACAAATTATGGACACAACTTGTCCGGAGACGTCGGTTGTCCTTTAACTCTCAGTATAATCATCCACCTATTCTCAATAGGTGTTTGAAATGTGCATATTTTCAGGGAGGGTACCCTCACTCTGTAATTAGCTGAACAAAACACATATAAAAACAAATTTCCTGGTTTTTGCACATAGCCAAAATAAAAAATAACTAAATCAGAATTTCTTTGCTGCCATTTTAAGGCAAATGAACTATGTTGAAGTGAGACGATCGCGTTAGTCACAGGCTGTAGTCCTGGCTGTGAAATAGGGGAAAAAAGTTCTCCGTTTTCGTGGCATCTTTCAGCAATCATAAGTATAATCAGCAGAATAAGAAAATTTAGTGAACATGTTTTCCATTGCTGTCATATTGGTGTAGAGAAGTTAACCAAAATACATTTAAACTGGTCATTTGAAGACGTGTTGTCAGAATCAAGGAGTCTTTGCAGATCAATACATCACATGGTGATGTTTCAAAGTTAATACTGGAAATATGTTTGCGTTGTAAAAATAATTTTTAGTCATATTATGCTCAACTCTCAGTCTGTCACTATAAAATCACCAAGAGGATCATTATTATCATTACCATATGTGTCCCCGTTTTGTTGTCATGGATCGCTTCTTTGATGATACCACAAAAAAAAAAAAAAAAATTGAAGTGAACTGCTGGTGTATTTTGAATGAATGTTATTGTTTTTTGTTAGGTTTTTCAGGTTCGAAAGGTATCAGGTTCCACTTCCGGGAAGATATTTGCTATGAAAGTTTTGAAAAAGGTAAGGACAAATCCTTATTTCTCATTTTGGTTTGACTTGCTTTTCCTGGCCTTACCAGCTATTGTGAACGCTACTACCCTCTTGTGTACATCCTAAGCAGAGCACTGTCATCGGGACACCTTTCTGCTCGGAAATACAAGCAGCCCTTATTTGTGGAGAATTAGGTCCTTTAAATATGTAACACTTAAAAGCCCCCCGCCATCTAAACACCTATTATGTTTCACATAAGGGGGTAGGCCACAATGTGCCCCCTTTTTCTGTCTTGGTGACAGACTTGTGCATTCACTTGTGAAGCCACATGCAAGTAGCAGACCACCCAAAATAATGGCAGCAGGCATTTTTTTTCTTTCTCCTTGAAACCTCATCGTGGCTTTTATGCTCCGCTTAACTTCTTAGCTTCAGCTGACACTAAACGATTGCCTGACTTGCTCCATACGCAGCAGTTTGAGGTTTTGGGTAATGATGTGTTTATTGGCTTAATGGGGCTTCACCTCACACAGGGTATCTGATTCCAGCGCTGTCACTGGTGCGGAGATTTAACGCAGTGCTAACGGGGTTCAAGTTATTGCCTGGGTACTAATAATGCCCTGCTTTCTGTATTTCCCCCATCCCCCTTTGTCAGGCGATGATTGTTCGCAACGCAAAGGACACAGCGCACACCAAAGCCGAGAGAAGCATTCTGGAAGAAGTCAAGCATCCTTTTATAGTGGATCTTATTTATGCCTTCCAGACAGGAGGAAAGTTGTACCTAATCCTGGAGTATCTCAGCGGTGAGCATCAGCATAGACCTGCTCATTGACATAAATGGATGCAATCCACTTTTCATGTCCTAGGGTCAAATGGTGGAGCATTTTCAGTGTTCATGCGGTTTTTGCTGTTTTTTTTATGTGGATGCATTTGCAGGTGGGGAGCTTTTTATGCAATTGGAGCGGGAGGGCATCTTTATGGAAGACACAGCATGGTAAGTTTTGTGTATATTCTGTTAACTATGTTCTACCTTATTTTCCTGTGTATAAGGTACACCAAAGTATAAAGCGCACCCCCAATGAATGGTGTATTTTCAAACCTTTCCCGTATATAAGCCACATCGGACTAGTAAGGCGCACCTTGAATGAATGAAAAAAGTCTTGCAAATATAATATCGAAATACCTAAAAGTTTTCAAAATATAAGGCACACCACATTATAAGGGGCTACATAGGGGCTATATAGGCACTACTTCTACAGAGTGAAATGGAGTTAGTTGCTGCTGACAGTAGTTGCGAGACATGTTGTGGCACAATATGACTTCGCTTATAAGGCACACCTGCACACAGTATAAGGCGCAGGGTTCTCTTTTGAAGAAAATGGAGGCTTATGGGTGCGCCTTATACACCAGAATATACAGTATATCTTTTTTTCCCTGTCAAAATTAAGCAGTCTTTTTGCATCCTTTTTCAGGGTTTTTGATGAAAATCGAGTGGGATGCTTTTTTTTCCCCTCAAGCTGTTTTTATCGGTCTGAAATTAACGGTTTCTCACAATATTTAAACATGTATGTCCAATTTTCTTAATTAAAAAAAGTTTTACAGGGGGGAACGGGGTTTCTGCATTTCAGGCATCCCCTTTCCTTATTTTCAGGTGTATAAAGGCGCACCCAAAAACCTTCATTTACTTCAAAAGATGACCTTGTCCCTTATACGCAGGTGCGCCTTATATATGAAGTAATATTGAGCTATAAGAGCTCTCGCAACTACTGTCATCAGCCGCCAACTCCATTTCGCCCCTAGAAGTAGTGCATAAACCCAGCCTCTACTTTAGAGCTTAAAATGTGGTGTGCGTTTTTTTAAAACCTTTATATATGTATTATATTTGGAAAATGTTTTCATTCATTGAAGGTGCGCCTTATAGTCCTGTGCACTGTATATATGGAAAAGGTTTGACAATACACCATTTATTGGGGTTGCGGCTTATACTACGGTGCGCTTTATACATCAGAAATTTTTCGAGGACATGTCTCTTTTACATCTCTTCTTCCTTCCTCCAGTTTTTACCTGGGAGAGATTTCAATGGCACTTGGCCATTTGCACCAGAAAGGCATCATCTACCGAGACCTGAAGCCCGAAAACATCATGCTCAACAACAAGGGTACATAAATATTGTCCCTTTGCATCTATTTTCAATGGGCAAAAAAAAAGTCATGCTTCTAAATATTTCGGATGGGAATCTATCACTGTTGTCAAGTCTCGTGACTTTCCAAAAACGGTTTTGTCGTGCTTATAGTTATGTGACTTGTATGTGTGATTTGTACTTTCAGGGCATGTGAAGTTGACTGACTTTGGCTTGTGCAAAGAGTCCATCCATGATGGGACAGTCACCCACACCTTCTGTGGTACCATCGAGTACATGTATGTCCTGCGCAATCGCAATCCTGCATGCCAAGTAACCAGCGGCACAGTTTAGTTCAGTTTGACGCACGATAGTTCCGAACATGGTCAGCTTGCCCGGGCTTGGATGGCAGTTAGATAGATTGTAGGACCTTTTGCAATTTCACTGCAAAAATACCAGTACTTGGTTGAATCATATTGAGTGGCATTGGAGCCCTTTTCTGCCGTTTGGTGTTAACCGTATTACTGTTTCCTTAGGGCTCCGGAGATCCTCATGAGGAGCGGCCACAACAGAGCAGTGGACTGGTGGAGTCTGGGGGCCCTCATGTATGACATGCTGACAGGAGCGGTAAGCACACACGGCCGTGTCCACTTTTTGCTGAGTCAGCTGATTCTGTTCGCTGAGATCTATTGTTCTTGCCCTCCCGCAGCCTCCGTTCACTGGCGAAAACCGAAAAAAGACCATCGACAAAATTTTAAAATGCAAACTCAGTCTTCCACCATACCTCACTCAAGAAGCCAGAGACCTCCTCAAAAAAGTGAACCATCACTGCTCCTCCTCTCTTCCGCCGGCCTCTTATTGCATCTGCTGAACATGTTTTTTCTCCTCTTCTCAGCTTTTAAAGCGAAGCCCCTCAATGCGACTGGGGGCGGGGCCAAATGACGCCGGCGAGGTCCAGGTAATTTAAGTCCCAACTTTTTTTTATCATAAATAAGGCTGATCCAGTGTGAAAAAGAATCTCCCTTCAATGCTGTTGTTATTTTATCAATAGATTTGCAAATCAATGATTGAAGAATCAATCGATGGATCGTTTCAAAACAGTGTTTAATTAAAAAATGGTCCAAGTCCTCGGAATTTCAGCCCCTAAATGATAGATCTCACATTTCTGTCCTCTGTAATGGTATCTCAAAAAATGATATTGATTTCACGCAGGCCCACCCTTTCTTCCGCCATACCAACTGGGAGGAGCTCCTTGCACACCGAGTGGAACCTCCATTCAAACCTTTCCTGGTGAGTTCATCCGGCATACAGTGCCGCCGCACTCCCTGACCCGAACCCAAAAACAATCGAGTTCACTGAGCCGCTTATTTTGGCAGCGATCGGCCGACGACGTCAGCCAGTTTGACTCTAAGTTTACCAGCCAGCCTGCAGTGGACAGTCCGGATGACTCCCTACTCAGCGAGAGCGCCAATCAAGTCTTCCTGGTGCGTCTCTGTTGTCTCGTTGTTTTCATTTCATTATTTTGTCTGAGGTTCATTGGTTGCCCCATTAGCTTGATGGGAGAACCGTTTCGGAATTTTCATTAATTGGTTTTTTGTTTGTTTCTAGTTTTTTTTTCAATGCAGATAGGTCATGATTACTCTTTCACTCATTCACTGCCAGACATGTGCAAAAAATGTGTCCACGTCTGTGCCAGGGTTTTTGTCATTGTCATTCAAATTCGAGTTTTAGGTCTACATAAACATTCAATGCAGCGTAAGAAACCTAAACACTCTCTTCTTTCATCAGAAAAAAATGAATTAATTCCTAAATTATATTGTTCTGGAGTCATATGATCTTGAAATGAGGGCTGCTGTCCAAAATACAATGCAATACATATCCAGGTAACATCCGAGTTACGACCGGGTTCGGTTCCGACAAAACGGTGGTGAGTCAAACGGTCGCAAATCGAAAAGCATTCAAAATGGCTGACGCAGCCGACCACGTGATCAAAACAAATGACGACACGCTGGCATCGCCATTACGACAGGATTGTATACGATGTCAATCTGTCAATGTCATGTCAATCTCCGTTTCCAATGCTGTCAATTCCTTCTAGAGGACGCTAAAACGGGACGCTTTCAACTTGTATTTGTACTTTGTATTACCCTGGACTTTGTATATCATCAGTGGTCGGTCCGAGCGCCCCCCTACCCACATCCCGTAATCCTTTCAGAATTGTACCTTTTCTGCACCACCGTGTGCGAGTTGCTTTTCGCAATTGGCGTAGCACACACACACACACACACACACACCCGCTCGTCGTTTTTGGTATTCTTTATTTTTGATTAATCCCCTGGTCCTCTTTTTTGGGACCAGCGATTTGTGTTGTCTCTTCATAAATTATCCTGCACAGACCTCTGTTTCTGTCGCTTACTTGGGGATCCAGACATTCAATTTCGCTCTGACGACGAGTCGGCTGCTCTCTGCTTCGTTCGGAACGTGACAGATCTAAACAAGAAGGAGTCTTTTATTCGACCAAATGCATCGCAAACACCTCCGCAGCATGTTCAACAGTTTTGCTGCCGTAGAATAAAATACAAAACAAAGGGTCTGGCGGTCGTGGTCGTAAGTACGGGTGGTCGTAACTCGCGCCGGTCGTAAATTGGATGTTACCTGTATGTTGGTTTATCTCGCGCTTTAACAAGAGCTGAAACTAGAACAAAGCACTAACATGGAAAAAAGGGAAGTGCTGCCCCCTTGTGGAAAGGAAAAAAAATTGCCAGAGGCCTTGGCCAGCCAGCGCTTTATCGGCACCCATACAAGAAAAAAAACAAAACAAAACCCGAACAAATTTGGGAATGGTGCTGTCATATTTTCAATTCCAGAATAAATTTGTGAATGTCAGTGAATGAGTTAATAGTGGCTTATTTAGTTTTTTTCAATTTGTTTTAGCATTAGCTTTGGTTTTTCAAAATTGTATTTCATGTCTGCCAGGTTAAAAAAAACAGCATGCCATGTATTGTGTAATAAAAACTCAACAACAATATTTTAAAAACAACAATCCAAAAAAACAAAAAAAACAAATGTGTAGATTAAATTAGATGATTTCACAATGCATATACCCACCACGCGGAATTGCTGCTTTGGAGTGCTTGGAACAAGAACAGCTTTCCTTGTTCTAAGTTCTGAAAACATTACCTGAGCTGTCTTACTGACACATTAACAAAGTCCGATGATTTTAATTTTGATTTTAGTTAATTTTTTGGGCTGTAAATAACATCACAAAAAAGTCAATTGACGTCGGACATCCGACCCAAGGACTTAATAAATCAAAATGAACATTTGTTTCCAAGAAGAGGACTCCTGAAACGGGATGGGGGTTCAGGAGTCCTCCTCTTGGAAGTTTCCTTCACTGTTCCATCACATTGTTGGGATTCATCTGACTGGGCATTTGTTGACTTTGTTGCAGGGTTTCACATATGTGGCTCCGTCCGTGCTGGAAAACGTCAAGGAGAAATTTTCGTTCGAGCCAAAGCTCCGCTCGCCTCGCAAGTTCCCGGGAAGCCCAAGGACGCCTGTGAGGTGACAACAAATTCTAGCTCTCTCTTTTAGACATATCCACAATTGACTCCTAAGTTGGATAAATAACAGCAGCTAATTTCCCCTGTTGCAGCCCGGTGAAGTTTGCACGGGGAGACTGTTGGCCTCACGGAACCTCTGCGGAACAACCCATGGAGGTGTTCACAATGGAGCAAATGGACACGAGCAGCGGCAGCAGCGGCGCGTCGGAAGCCTCGGCACCGCTGCCAATCAGGCGGCCGTCGAGCGTCGGCGGGCAGCTCTACAAAAAACAAGCTTATCCTCTGAATTCCAAACGACCGGAACACTTACGAATGAATCTATGACGCACGGCGCATTCCCTTCTCCGCTCGCAGAAATAATGAGCCGTCACTGTTGATGTCATCACCAGCGCTTCCATCTCTTGGCCTCGCTCCAAAATCCTCTGCGATTGCTTTTGGTGCCAGTCGGTTGGTTTGGTTTCATGGTGCTCTTCTTTCCTAATGGAAAACCAACTTGTTTGCTTTCCACAATGCGGTGAAAAAAGTCAGTTTCTTTGTGGTAAATATGAAGTGCCGGATGGGCCACAAATATTTACCTCCCCCCAAAAAACAATTTTACACAATTTTATACTTTTTCTTGACGGTTAAAGGGCCTCATACTGTGTGTTTGTGTGTTCAGGATTTTTTTTTTTGGGGGGGGGGGGCGCGTGAAACTTTCTTGTATATTTCAGTTTTTAGTGACTGACTTTGTCAGTTTATTTCTGGCTCACCGAGCAGTTTTTGGGTTCATGTGCGTTTTCGAGGGAGTATGAATGTTTTTTATTAAGTTTGAGTGGTAAATGTTATTTTTGGTCTATGCAGCACATGATAAAAAAAGCCTTTGCATTTTTACATTGACTGTTACCAAGAACATGAATACTCGGTTGAGTGTGAACCATGATGCTGCTGTTGTACAAGACTCTGGATTGAAGCCATTGAAAGCTTTTATGTTAATTATTATTTTTTTTAGATGACTCTTACAATTGTGTGCAGTTTTTAATGGCTTAAATAATTACCTACCAAACGAAACTTCATTTGTACGGCGTTTAAAAGATGGACCAGTGTTCAATGGTTTTTTTTTCCATCGATGGTAAAGCATCAACTGTGATTTTTTTTTTTTTTGCGTAATCGTTTTAGGGCCCTTGCCTCACACTATGCAAACTTCTTAGCTATTTATTGTTTTGTTTTATTTTGACAGCGTTAGTATTTTGGAAGAAAAGAATGATATATGTTCTATCCCCCCTCTCGCAAAAACAGTTCAAACGGCAAACACAAAAGCAGCTTTCTGTCAAACATTTTCCAGTGTCAAGTTATTTTTGTGCAGCAATTTTTTTTTACATTATCTTTTTCATGTGTACAATATATGCTACTGCTCTAGACTGACTGAATGAAACTTGAATTTTTTTACTGTGATTTGTTCACAGCGTGGGTTGAATTGCGTACTTAGTCAGATTCCTTAGATTGTGACTCACGTGAATATTTTTTTTGGATCACTAAATCCACATTTGAGATGTTGGGTAAAACGATCTCGGAAATCAGTCTTGCTTTTAATCACTGTTGGGCAGTGACGAGAATTGAGTTTCTAAAGTTAATGAATGTTGACATCTACTTCTGAAGATGTTCTATACTGTACATTTGAATAGTAAAAACGTGAAATGCTATTTGGCTCAGAGCACACTTTTGTCGTTCAACCAGGCAAGTCCAGCTCGGATCCTCAAGATCCGCCATCCTGCTCGTTTTCCATCTCCTATGTTGCAACACACCTGATTCTAATGTTCACATCATCAGCAAGCAATGAAGAAGCTTGATCAGTTCAGCCGTGTGTTGCACCGGAGAGATGGAGAACAGTCACGACAGCTAACCAAGTTTGGACACCCTCTGACCCCAGACAACTTTTTCGTACGTTATGAAGTGAATCTACTCTTGATAAGATATTTTTTTGTATATTTATGATGTTCTGCAATCGTAAGGTTTAAGAAAACATGACTGCTCGGTTAGGAAATTTGAAACAAACTACACACATACCTAGCTAAAATGTACAATTTTATTCAGATAGTTCATGGACAACGGGTTTTTTTCATTAGATAAAACATTTCTCCATTCTTTGGTGCATTATTTCCGTAAAAATATTCCAAAAATGTAGTTTGAAATCTTGCCGAACTGCAAAAATAGCGATATCACAATCTTACGCGTAGATAGTGCCTCTATTCTATCGCCTGATACAGGCTGCTGTTGGAGCGTTAGTAAAAGCTTTTGCAAAGGCATCACAGTGCAATTTGCCAGCGGCCTCCCAAATCAACCTTAACCCTTCAAGATGAAAGATGCGTCTTCACCAATCACTCCAGGTCGGAGGTCTGCGCACATTCGCTAACCTCCGTCTGACATGAAATGATCTAATGTAGAACTGGAAATATTTTACACGCAGCCCATGAAACCTGAAATTCAAAAAAAATGTCAAAACATATTTTCATGTATTTATAGTAGACTAATAATGTCAAAAAAGCTCAACAATGCAGGTCCGTGAGGAAAATAATATGATACAATGCAGAAACAAAAATAGAACATACTTTGAAAACCGGGATAGATGGAGGACATTGATTCGCTGTGGCGACCCCTGAGGGGAAAAACCGAAAGGAAAAGAAGAGAAGACTTCGAGATATTAACTCATTCGCTGTCAGACGTTCAAACAAATGTGTCCACTGCAGTGCCAGGGTTTTTGTCATTTTCACTCAAATTCCAGGACCCATAGAATATTGAGTTTGAGTACTACATAAACATTCAATGCAGCGTAAGAAACAACAGACTCTCTTCTTTCATAAAAAAAGAGTTAATTTTTAAGTTATATAGGTCTGGGGTAATATGAGGTGCAAGTGGGGGGGGCATACAAAAGGCAAATCGTGGAAGGGAAAAAACATTGCCAGAGGTCTGACCAGTGTTTTATCGGCACCCCTTGCAAGAAAAATGAACACATTCGGGAATGGTCCTCCATGTCATATTTGAAAAATTCAGGAATGGCAGTAAATGAGTTAACTAGGGAAAAACTACAACTTGTATTTCATAACAGTGAGTGGCCTCAGAATATTAATTGACAAGTGTTGTACAAATTTTAACAATCAAACAAGGTAACATTCATCGGCGCTCTCAAATGCGCGTGATCAGTAAATCTGCAGGTGCGCGGATGTGGCTCCGTCCTTCCACTTGTACACTTTTTCCGTGATTACGGTGCGGCAGAGGGGGCAGCTCTTCTCCCGGTTGAACCACAGAGCGATGCACTCGTCACAGAATATGTGCTGGGTGGTTGGAGACATAATCAACAATCAAACCTGAATCAACTTTTTGCATGTGAGCAAAACAGTACGTTCCATCTCATGGTATTCGTCATGTGGTGCGAATAAATGCCAAAGTGAAAAACACTGCTGTCTCGGGGGAACCTGGATTCAAATCCCAGTTGTTAAAATCCCACATAGTCCCATCTCCAGCTAATTGACTAATTGTTTTACCTGACAGATGAGAGTTTGAGGCTCCCTGTATTCCCCCTGGCAGATGGGACAAACATCACCGGCTTCCATGCACTGACTCCTCGTGGCTGCCGTTCCTGTTTGCTGCAAGGTAAGAAAATCGCGCTGGTCAGGACAAAGCAGCTTTTCTGGTGAGTGTTGGAAGCTTTTTTCTTTAAGCAAACAATCAGAGTGGAAACAAAAAGTGAATTTAAACTTGAAACTGACCTCACACTTTAGAATGATCCTCATGGTTTTCAGTAGAGACTTGCAATGTCTGTACAATCCCAAAAGCTGCAAGTGAAGTACACTTTTAAGAAGCTGTTTTGTAGTCATTTGATTTAAGAAGCGTCATACCTTCAGTATGAAGTAGAGCAAAGCTAGCAAAACGCCCACAGTGAGCGCCGGGTTACCATCAGCTTCCTGGTAGGTGACCAAGTAGCGGAACCAGAGCGGCGCAGGGGCCGCGGCTTGGTAGACCTGAGCTAGCTCCTCGCTCAGCAGTAGCCAGCGTCCCTGCGCACAATTGCCGCGTTAAGAGACCACCGAGTCAAATCAAAGAGTTTCATAGTCGGATTGTTAACTCGAGGCACTTTTACACAAGGTGGATGTCAACAACTCTATTCTTACGGTTGTGCAACGGGAATATTTAACTCGCATTGGGCACACATTTTAAATGTTTTTTCCCGATATTACTATACAGCCATACATGAAGAATGAAAGCCGAACAGTTAATGTATTTGGAAATACTAGTTGAATGCAATAGTGAAGTTAAAAAAATGAATGCATTTTCAAACCATTAAAGGCAAAACAAAGCATAGCAAGTGAACTGGAACTAATCCAGCTGACTTTGCGTGAGCGTTTTATCACCCAATCGCATTGAGTGCGACATTTTAGAAACCCGGTCACCTGCTCTCACCTGTGCTCGATAGTTGAGCAACGAAGCGGGCAGCAGCAGGAGAAGGCACTTGATCCCCATACAGAGGAATTTGATGACAAAGTTGGTGATGCCAACTGCCCACAGGACCTCCCAGAATCCCAGTGGCTCTAAAGTTGGACTTAGGAACACAAGACTGGGGAGACACAAATTAAATTAGGGTCCTAAAAAATACTACTACAAATAAATACTACAACAACGGTTGCTCATTTTTAGAACCCGAGCATGTGCTGCTTCTTCGGAAGTTACCAGTTGTAAAGTGTCTGAGGGAGAAAAGTGTAGTAGAGCAGGAGGGTGGAGGAGACCAACAGCAGCAGCAGCCACAAACAATGCAATTTGGCGTGGAAAGCCTGAGGGAAACACACACACAGTCCAAACGCTTTAGAGGACAAAGACCCTCAAGAGCACGGCCCTCCGACTTGGTCTTTTTGGAACTACACGGCTCCTACCTGAAGAAATACTTGGGTTTGGATGCTTTGATTGACATAGAGAAACGTCATGAAGAGGCCCACACCAACTGCGAGCCCTTTGAGAAAGAAAGGTTGTTTGTTACATAAGGCGATTGGATAGAAACAGCTGTTCACTGGAGAGCGGGATTTTCACATTACGGTTCAAGTCGCACTATTGACAAATCTGGCATACGGCGGAGAAAAAAAAGTAGAAAAAATATGCATGGGGTCAGATAAATTTAGACTTGAATGAGGCATCTTCCAAACGTAGACACAACACAGAAGTAAAATAATTGGACCAATTCAATGGCAGGATATGGTCAACTCTCCATTTTGTCAGATGTTTACTTCTGTGTTGTCACTTGCTGCTGTTTAAAACGTGGAGATTTGGTGCATTTTGAACACCTGCTCAGATTAAATTCGTTTGGAGAGTCTGTGAGTCAGTTTACACTCGCCTAGCGCATGTTGCATGACCAGTTTAGCGCTCAATATGATGAGAAAAGGAAGACTTTTTTGGAACCAGCGAAACAGGCAGCGGAGCTCCGAAAGCGAGCTACTGGGGTCTCCCGAGTCCAGGTCCGTGGAGTCCATCGGGTCGGCATCGGAGGCTAGGTGTTGCTGCCCCCGAGTGTGTCCATGGGAATGAGAGTGGCTGTGAAGGTTGACTCTGGACCTGCGAGCCGAGGTGGCACTGCCGGAATCACTCGTCGTGCTGCTACTCATTGCTATGCGCACCTCAGTAGTGTTGGGATGGATGGGGGTTGTTGTCCTGCCAGGAAGCTCTGTTTGCATAGTAAGAATCAGATCAGAATCAGAATCAGAATCATCTTTATTGCCAAGTATGTAGGACACACAAGGAATTTGTTTCCGGTAGAACACGCTGCACTAGTATCGTTGTCAAAAAAACTGCTAAGTGGCACTATACAGTTCCATTTTGGCTACTGTTGAAGCCTAGTAAGGGACAAACCATTGCTCAAATGAGTCCCTTCCTGGCTGGAATTAGGTTGCATGACAGTAGGTGACTCCCTCACTTTCACAGCTTTTCTGGACACAAATAGGAAATCTTTGTAGATCTTTCATTGAGTCCGGGCATTAGCACATTAATAGTTATTTTTTCTCCCTCGATTATGTTTTATGATCACAATAAGTAAAACATTCAATAATAATGACATTTAAATTCCTTAACTAAGCAAATGAAAACCATAGGCTCCAACCATGGTTATGATGGTAAATAACAGTAGTCGCCTTAGCCCAGCAGTAAATGGAGCAGGGACTTGCATGAGCGCTTCAACAAAACGGAACTGATATCAACAATACAAAAGAAGGCTGTAGAAAGTGTACAACCATTTTTATGGTCCACATTTGTCAGTAATGACTGAATTGTATGTAGTCTTCGAAGACCAGTTAAGTATAATGGTGGCTTTGTTCTACAATATTGTAATTATGAGCAAATATCTTGAAACACAATACGTATTATACATTTAAAAGCAGCCATGTTGTTACACGAGATTAACAGTCACACATAATCTGGCTACTTTAAATTGAGCTCCGATTCGAACAACGCCTGCTACTCTCCGAAACACAAGTTTTGAGGACTCATAATTACTTTTTTATTCAGGGTAAATAACAAGAGTTGGATAATTGTCAACAGTGAAATGTCATTAGCAGTAGCTCGCAGATGTTTTGTGAAAAGCTACGAGCGCATTCACTTACCTGTCATTCTGCAACCGGAGTTTCATGGTAATCTCTTAGTTTCCATTTAATCAAATCGACCAAAACACCAGACGAAACAAAAGCAAAAAGAAATGGAGGAAATATGTTTACTTTCAAGCCAAGCTATAAACCTAATATGACGTCACTGTACGCTTCCTCTGTGTTGTTTTGTTGTCAAGTGCCGTTTTATCGCCACCTAGTGTTTCAATTGTAGACTTGCAATGTGCTGAAATTTCAAACGTGACACACTATTGAATCAAACGACCCAATGGTTTTGAAAGTCTTCATTTTGCTTTGGTTTGGACATAATTTGTTGGTGTAAAAACGAGAGAAATAATGGTGACATGGTTTCTCATTAAACGGGAACAGCTCATAGACCAGTTTAACTGGTTCTTTGTTGCAAATTTTGATTCATCCACTTCTGTTATTCAGTGATGCTCAACTACCAAATTGTTTTCTGTGTGACGTTGAGGGGGGGTCGTCCTTTCTGTTATGTAAATACTTTCAGCATTTTCATTTTTTTTGTGTTGCACAAAATTAGTTTTCAATGCACACATATTGACCCAGTGTCTTTTAAATCCGTTCATGAACTGACCCACTTGACCTTTAAAGGCTCAGAGGCGTGCTGTAGCCTGTCCCAGCTGCCAATCGCAGGACACACATAGACAAATAACAATCGATCCATTCACAATCACGCTGATGGAAAATGTAATGAAGTGATCAATTATTCTTCTGTGCAAATTTTTGCAATGTGGGAGCAAATAAGAGACCCCACAGAATACCCACACAGGCGTGAAGAGTACTGTAAACAGGAAGGCCAGAGCCTGGAAAATAAACACCGGAACAATAAAACTATAAACTTAATACAGTCTATATGGAAAGTATGTATTAATCTTAATTCACACTTGCCACATTTAATTTTAACACTTTATTCTAATTCAATTGTAATGCAAATGTGTCTTCTTTTCCTTTGGGCTTTTCCCTTCAAGGTATCGCCACAGCGAAATAGTGTCCTCCATCTTCAGAGGTTTGATCCGCATGTTTGTTTTGGCCAAGCTTTTACATCGGATGCCCTTCCTGACTCAACCCTCTGTATAATAGAAACATAAAAGACAATAATACAATTGCAGTTTTTTAAATTGCTATATTTGGAAGATACTACAGGTTGTCATAATCGGTCTTGCATGTCGATTTTTGAGTAGAATAAAATTATTCCAGTTTGGAAAAAGAACAAACTCGAACCCATTTCCCACAAATGTGTACCACACGTAAACGACGTTTTAAAACCTGTCTAAAACCTGATTTAATCATCCAGCAGGTGGCGCCTTATGATAACGCCACGAAGCAACTCACCAAATGGTGAATGCAATTGACTTATCTTCATTCACCGATGCTAAAACGAAAATGACCACATTTAAAGGCCTGTTACCTGTAGGATAAAAGCTCCCCTCCTGCCATTGTTATTTGGTGCTAGTTAGCGTCAAATAACATGAGGTGAATTGCTGATCAGAATAATGTCAAGTAAGACCCTCAGAGTACATACACAGTTGGTAAACATTTCATTTAAAAATTAACGTTTGCCCTACTTCATGTTCAGTGCCCCAATCCATATAAACCATTTTGTTGCCAATCCAAAATCAAATTAAACTGTTCAATTCAGGCAGGATTGGGGCTATTATTCATGAGGGCGTTCTCTTTCTCCTCACTCTCCCATCACCGCTCATATCCTGTTCTTCAACTTAAAGCCCATGACCTGAAACATTGATTTCACCGTCACAATGTCAAACGCGTGTTTTCAGGGAGTCGATTCAATATTTTGGGGTAATGGCTTCCACACAGTTTAATGAGAGACAGCCTTTAATATTCTGTTCCGCTCGACTCTCCTCTTCTAAATAGAACCACCTGCTTGCCTGGGAAAGCCGCGCTAAGAATTCCTCACACAAAATTCAAGCACATGGGACAAATCTTTCCTTTAAAAGGTGCATTACAATGTTTTCTCGACAACTTGTTGTGTTGGCAAACATTGATCTGGAGGTGATTCTGCTGGCACCAGTCCACAAAGTCCTTTGTCAGTCCCCTGTACTCCCTATCGTCTCCCTCTGTAATGAGGCCGACAATAGCTGAGTCGTCAGAGAACTTCTGAAGGTGGCAGGTTGGGGTGTTGTAGTTGAAGTCCGAGGTGTAGAGGGTGAAGAGGAATGGAGCCAGGACTGTTCCCTGCGGCGCTCCGGTGCTGCAGAGAAGCCTGTCCGACTCACAGTTCTTTACCCTCACGTACTGTGGCCTGTTTGTGAGGTAGTCTGTAATCCAGGATGTGAGGTGATGGTCGACTCCGGCATGCTGCAGTTTGTCCCCCAGTAGACTTGGCTGGATGGTGTTGAAGGCACTGGAGAAATCGAAGAATGTGATCCTCACCGTGCTCCCAGCATTCTCCAGGTGCAGCAACGCCGTATGGAGGAGGTAGATGATGGCATCCTCCACACCGATGCTGGGCTGGTAGGCAAACTGCAGCGGGTCCAGCGAACGTAAACGACGTTTTAAAACCTGTCTAAAACCTGATTTAATCATCCAGCAGGTGGCGCCTTATGATAACGCCACGAAGCAACTCACCAAATGGTGAATGCAATTGACTTATCTTCATTCACCGATGCTAAAACGAAAATGACCACATTTAAAGGCCTGTTACCTGTAGGATGAAAGCTCCCCTCCTGCCATTGTTATTTGGTGCTAGTTAGCGTCAAATAACATGAGGTGAATTGCTGATCAGAATAATGTCAAGTAAGACCCTCAGAGTACATACACAGTTGGTAAACATTTCATTTAAAAATTAACGTTTGCCCTACTTCATGTTCAGTGCCCCAATCCATATAAACCATTTTGTTGCCAATCCAAAATCAAATTAAACTGTTCAATTCAGGCAGGATTGGGGCTATTATTCATGAGGGCGTTCTCTTTCTCCTCACTCTCCCATCACCGCTCATATCCTGTTCTTCAACTTAAAGCCCATGACCTGAAACATTGATTTCACCGTCACAATGTCAAACGCGTGTTTTCAGGGAGTCGATTCAATATTTTGGGGTAATGGCTTCCACACAGTTTAATGAGAGACAGCCTTTAATATTCTGTTCCGCTCGACTCTCCTCTTCTAAATAGAACCACCTGCTTGCCTGGGAAAGCCGCGCTAAGAATTCCTCACACAAAATTCAAGCACATGGGACAAATCTTTCCTTTAAAAGGTGCATTACAATGTTTTCTCGACAACTTGTTGTGTTGGCAAATCAGAATCAGAATCAGAATCAGAATCAGAATACCTTTATTCGTCCCGCAATGGGGAAATTTGCAGTCCACAGCAGCAATTGAAGAGGGATGGGGTTGGGGTGGGAGTGAAAGGATAGAAAACAAGATATTCTAAGCATAACAAAATAAAAATGTCAACTGTATACTGTGCAAATTTAGATGTGCAAAAACCGTTCTATAAACAAGACTGTACATAGTGCAGAATCAAGAAATGCATTTAGATATATTGCAACAACCCATATTTACAGGTGTCCAGTTTTTTTTTTTTTTGGTTTTTTTTTTCACATGTGATCATTGGGAATTGTGAAGCCTGACAGCAGTCGGTAGGAACGAGCGGCGGTACCTCTCCTTCTTGCAGCGCGGGTGTAATAGTCTCTGGCTAAAGGAGCTACCCAGTGCTGTCAGGGTGGGCAGGAGGGGGTGGGAGGGGCTGTCCGTCATAGCTTTTAGTTTAGCTAGCGTCCGTCTGTTGCCCACCTCCTCAAGAGAGTCCAGCGAGCAGCCCACGACAGAACTGGCCCGCTTGACAAAGCGCTCCAGTCTTTTTCTGTCCCGGGTGGTGATGCTGCCTGACCAGCAGACAATGCCATAGTGGATGGCTGATGCCACCACAGAGTCATAGAAAGTCTTTAGGAGTGACCCCTGAACTCCAAAAGACCTCAGTTTCCTGAGGAGGAAGAGGCGACTCTGTCCCTTTTTGATTAGGGCATCCGTGTTTGTTGTCCAGTCCAGTTTATTGTTTAGAGTAACACCCAGGTACTTGTAGGAGGTCACCCTCTCAATGTCCGAACCCTGGATGTTCAATGGTGCAGGTGACGATTGTTTCCTGCAGAAATCCACCACCAGCTCCTTGGTTTTGCCAGTGTTGATCTGGAGGTGATTCTGCTGGCACCAGTCCACAAAGTCCTTTGTCAGTCCCCTGTACTCCCTATCGTCTCCCTCTGTAATGAGGCCGACAATAGCTGAGTCGTCAGAGAACTTCTGAAGGTGGCAGGTTGGGGTGTTGTAGTTGAAGTCCGAGGTGTAGAGGGTGAAGAGGAATGGAGCCAGGACTGTTCCCTGCGGCGCTCCGGTGCTGCAGAGAAGCCTGTCCGACTCACAGTTCTTTACCCTCACGTACTGTGGCCTGTTTGTGAGGTAGTCTGTAATCCAGGATGTGAGGTGATGGTCGACTCCGGCATGCTGCCAAAAGCCAGTGCTGATGGGCCATTCCTAATAAATCCTGAGCATAGGGTTTCAGTTACAGCAACAAGCAGGCCAGTATTATTCAGGAGCCAGCACTTCCCTGAGTTGCTGCAACAGTTGGCCTGGCTTGGTGGGAGTGGAAGAGTGCAAGTGAGGGCTCCCCGGTGACACGAAGCATGATGTACCTGTTAAAAGAAAAAAAAAAAAATCCCAGAAATGTTAGAATACAATCCACTTGCACTCTTGTTCTCCCTTAAGATTTGGATGTGTGGATGCAGAGGCAGATGTTGGCAAAAACAGGCGATAACCTGCCACGTTTTTAAGGACAGTCGGCTCCGTATGAGAATGCAGAGGAGAGCAAATGCCTTGCAGATGTGCACGGCGATGTGTTCATGCATCAGCCAAGGGCTTTTTATAAGCTAGCATTTATTTCATTTTTATTCTGTGTGAATGCCAATAGTTAATTGTCAAAATGATTTAGAGGGGTGCTTATGTCCTAAATAGGAAAATGTTTTGTGAGATTAAATGGCTGACACATGTCTGTGTGCAGGGCTGCAGGGTGGTGGTGGTGGGGGGGCATGAATGGATTCCTCGCTGCTGGTCTCCCCTTTCAATTGATTGCTTTAATTTAGCTCCTAATGATTAGAATGACCCCTGCCTGCAATTAGCATGTGCGTGTGTACGTGCATATACTGGTGGTCTGCGTTTAATTACAGCAGCATACGAATATTGTGCGGCCCAGCGGGAGGGTGCAGAAATGGGAGCATCCGCAACTGTGTTTGGCTGACACCAAGCTCCTGTGTGTTTATCAGTGCCAAGGTTTTTTTCCAAATACCTTCCTATGTCCGGTGCCGCTCTGCAGTGTTTTCACCTGGACTTTACTGTTTGTCCTTGCATGTCAAGCTCTAATGCGGGGCCTGCAGTTTGTCAGGTGGAATGCACAGTCCACTTTGAAACAAAAAAAGTAGCAGACAGCAAATCTTTGGGACAGGGTTGAACAACATGAAAAGCGGGGTCTGAATCGGTCAGGCCAAATAAGTAAGCACAAAAATCGACACGAGCACACTAGCCTGACAAAAATGATTTTATATATTTCTTTTTCTGTGAGCCTCCATTGTGTCCTCTCTATACTCAATAGCATTTTTCAAGACAAACAATAACAACGTGACCCCTTTTCAATTTATCAGCCGGTATAGAAAGCTCATTTAATTAACAAGATCATCTGTTTGAATCACTCGCCATCCTGAAGGTTAAAATCAAACTTGCTCTACCGTTACTGGGGGTCTGTCGGATTCTGTCTTGATTTTTAAACAATAGACTGAATATGAAACTATTTCAAATTTCTGCCTTTATTTCACAGATATTGTAATCTGATACAGGGAGGGAAAGAAAAAAATAGTTCCCGTATTTTCCGATTTTTAAGGCGCACCCAAAAGCCTTGATTTTCTACAAAAGATGACCCTGTGCCTTATATGTAGATGTGCCTTATATGTAAAGTAGTAATATTGAGCCACAACAGGTCTCACAACTACTGTCAGCAGCCAGAGACTAAATTCTCCCCCCTTGAAGAAGTATTGTGTAACCCCAGCCTTTACTTATAATGTGGTGTTGCTTGTATTTGGAAAACGTTTCTATATTAATATATTATACAGTAAAGTCTCGTTATATCGACATTCAAGGGAGGCCGAAAAAATATCGATATAACCGGGACTATCGATATATCCGACCCTGTTTGCATGTAATTTTCTCCGTGCGTGCATAGAAATAGTATCGATATAACCGGGACTATCGATATATCTGATATCGATATAACGAGACTTTACTGTATATGATATTTTTAAAATGTCTATGTTTATATATTATATTTGGAAAACTTTTCTATATCTATATAATACATTTGGAAAAAAAACATCTATAGTTCTATATTACATTTGGAAAACTGATATATTTCTATTTTATATTTGGAAAACTTTTTTTCATTCATTGCCTGATAGTCCGGTGCGCCTTATACATGAAAAACGTTTGAAAATACACCATTCATTGCGGGTGCGCCTTATGCACCAGAAAATACGGTGCAATGGGAAAAAAAATCTGTTGAATTAAATTAATTTTGTCAAGTGGCTGCACACAATTGAATCATCTGTATTAAGGTTATATTTTAAAAGTACAATATTAATAATCCACAGCCTTTTTTAAGTTGACTAGAAAAATGCAATAAGTAGACCATGACACCGATATTAATAGATCCAGATTGTGAGCCACCAGAATAATCTGTTGTCATTCTAAACATATTTCCCAACTGCCATTATTCATGATTGTGTTTGCGTTTCGTCCCACCGCGCTTGCTCATCAGCAAGAGCAGCCTTGGGCGTCTCCTCTTAGAGGCTGAGAGGAGTAGCAGAAGCAGCAGCAGCAGCAGCTCCCTTGGGGCACGGTGGCGATGGTGATGGTTGATGCCGCTGCTCTCCGTCTGTGGAGAATGCAAATGAGGCTGTGCTCTGTCTGATATACACTGTCTCTATACCTGGCGTGTGTGTTGTGCATCACACTCTCACCGACACGGTCTCATCTATCCCAAGGTCCTCCGAGGTACGCGGCATCCTCCAACCTTTGCTTTAAATCATGATAACAAGGTACATTTAACACCCAGCTGTCTAGCCAGTGCAGCAAGAAAGTGGCTTTATTGCCTTATTGCTGTGCGAGTGACTTTGGGGAACATCCCTCTTCCTAATCTCAATGAAAATGAGTGTTTCACATTACCAGTACAGTTTAAACTGTAGATTTATTTATTTATATTTGTTTTTTGCATATCACAAGTGACACTTTGCACTCAGCGGAAGTCCAAGAATCTAAACATTGATTTAAGTTAACGAGTTGAATGGCAAACCACAGATATGTAAGAACCTAACTTAAAAAACAAACCAAAATAACTTTGTTTACACACCAATAGTAATTGAATATGTTGTTCAAAAAGTCCCCATGGGCCCAACCTCCACCTCGACGTGATTATCTTCGGCGCTAATTCATCAAGCAGGATTCTTAATGACGCCGTGTGTTTGATCTCTCTAAAGCCCCTCCACGTGGAGGATGGATACAATTTGTTTTCCCCGGTCATTAAAGCATATAATCTTGTGTTGATTGCTAAAAGCTAATTACAATAACCATGGCGGGAGTTCGGTGCAGCATAGCATCAAACAGCTGTACAGGTAGTGTCGAGGGCTTTTAACACGGACAGCCTGCTGTTCCCTTTTTTCCACACGTTGTCTTTTGTATTGCCCATAAAGGCTTCACACTGTTTCCGGCACAAAAGCGAAAACAAGAAGCACTTTATTTTTATGCAGCTCATCAATTTGTGAACTGGGTCGACATTGTATTCGTACAAACATCTGTGTGCCATGCAGTTTTGGGCCGTCATAGCCTGCAAGGCCTTCTCTGCTAGCCTGAAAACATCTAAATCACAGACTAATGTGAATTTTATTTTGTCCATGAGTTCTTAATAAATAATTCCAACTTGTCTTTCAGTTTCCTTTCATTGCTTTTCCCCTGTAGTGCTGTTTCCATATTGTTTTGCTTGCTTTCATATTTGAATCACAATGCTTGTTTTCATGTTTAAGCATTTAACCAAGCACATTTCAGCCGTCATTTGTTACCAAGGCCAGAAATCTAACTGGATGCCTTCAAAATCAGTTCTGCAGGCCCTGGAGCATAAAAATCAATGGCGATCAAACAGTTGCTTTAACCAATCAGAGTTCGAGTTGGCAACCCAAGGCCTGCTGGAAGGCACAAATTATGATTGGCTAGTCACATGATAATAGGATGACTAGCCGCTAGTGATCATTGCATACTGGCCAGAGCTCACACAATGTATACTGTATGTAGCGAGCCCTATAACAAAATACATTTATGTGTTGATTTAATCGCAATTTTGTCAACCTACAATGGCTGAAGGAGGAGAATAAATGGATTTGTTTGCAGATATACTGTTAAAGCCATTTTCAAGACGGACTTCCCAAGAATAGATGGATATCATTAAGAAAGGTGAGACTGCTCCGAAGCTTGCAAAAATAGCAACTAATATTCCAATTTTATTAGGTTATTGTAAATCCTCACGTTCATAGTAAAAATTCGATCAGTTTAATGGCAGTATTTCTCAAGTTTCTTCAAGTCACAAGTTATTTCCTGGCCAACAACATCCTTTAGTGGATGTGTAGTAATATCACACCACACTCCCAGCTGTGGAGTGATTCAGACGTAGCACTACTGAAGGCCTAGGAGTGACATGCATGGCCCACAATGGGTGTTGTGGTTGTGCACAGAAACAAAATAGTACATCAAATCACCATTGACTATTTATGATCATCATGTAAAAGCATCTTTCCTCTTAAAGGACAACCGACGTCACTTTTTTGTTTTTTAACCGACATCAGAAAAACATTTTATAGCATCTAAAATACCCAAAACACGCAGTATGATATTTTTAGTCAAATGCAAAACACCAATAAAAATGACTTAAAGTGTCCAAAATCTGCAAAAAATTCAGCTGCGAATTGGGCAGTTTCAGAAAGTCCCGTCCCCAGTTCGTGACGTCACGCCAAGACATCTTGCATTGCTTGTGAATCAAAACAATGGCTTCAGATTCGGAGAATATGCTTTCTTGTTACACATCCAGTTATGAATCTGATTCAAATGGTTCTGAAGAGGAAAGCATACATGTTTGCAATCAATTAAAGAATTATATGTGCCATTTTGAGGCAACATTGGGGGAAAATATCTCACCCAAAAAAAAGAGGCACAAAATGGCCAGTGGCCACCTCCGCTTCCACAGGCTGATAAATTTCTTATATGGAGCCTGGATGCCCTCTTCTGGCAGCTTTTGGGTGCAACACGGTTCTCAGACCAAACATGTACAGCAAAATACATTGACCTGATGGAAGGACTGCGACAATGTGTCTTTTTTCGGTCAGGGGGCGGTCCTTTCGTGACGTCACGTACGGTCTCATCACCAACTCAAAAACAAGACTTCTTGAATATTCAGAGTGAGTCTTAAAACGTAAAATATATCTATATGCAGTGGAATCTTATTAAAATGCGCTCAGTAGAAGTCATTTGAAGCCAATAATGGACACAACTTGTCCGGAGACGTCGGTTGTCCTTTAAGGTTGCTTGCTATTTACAGTAAATAAAGGCTAAAGAATGGAGAAGGGCCTGACACCATTTGGGTGTACAGTAATCTATAACTGTAACATTCAGTGGAGCTAAACTGGTAATAAAAACACATTTGAAGCACCGTTTATGCAAAGGTAGGGTTACTCTTAAAGGTTGAGGCGCTTAACGTGGGCTCTCACCTTGCAAAGTCTTCCGTTCTTCAACAAAATACCCTTCATGCTTCGTGTGAAGACGAGACGTATAAAATATGTCTCTGCCCTTGCTCCTTCAGTCTGTTGTCACAGGATCGCAAAAATGTTAATATGATAAATGACCTCCAGGTTCACCTGCGACTGCATAAAAAAAGACGCAAAGATGACTACAGGGCGGATAATGGCGACTGAATAACACCGCATGGAAGAAAGCTGCTTAATATTGTCGGTGTGCATGAATATATATATATATATATATATATATATATATATATATATATACTTGTTTCTCATACAGTATTGCAGAATGTGCATTTGCCTTACACCACATTGCATTGAGTGTATACCGTATTTTCCAGTGTATAGGGTGCACCGGCGAAGAAAGTGTTGTGGCATTTTCTTTATGAATAGTGCATTTTCTCAAGTTTTTCATATACTGTATAAGGCGCACCGGGCTATATGGCGCACCTTCAATGAATGAAAAGAGTTTTCCAACTATCATATAGAAATATATAACAGTTTTCCAAATATAAGGCACACCACATTATAAGGTGCTGCAGTAGAGGCTGGGGGTAAGCACTACTTCTTCTACAGGGGGAAATGGAGTCGGTGGCCACTGCGAGACCAGTTGTGGCTCAATATTACTTAACATACAAGGTGCATCTGCGTATATGGTGCAGGGTCATCTTTTCAAGAAAGTTACTACTTTTGGGTGCGCCTTATACACCAGAAAAAAAGGTATACTTATAATTGCAATTGGTAAAATACAGTATGCTATTCAAAGAGTAGAAAAAAATTTCAGGGATGAATGTCGAATGCAAATACTGTATAATACAGTCGCTTCATTATGAAATAGGAAAAGTGTGTGTGTGTGTGTGTGTCTACTTTGTACCTTGATATACTATTTGAGATTTCATGCACTCACATCTTATGAAAGGCGCTTCTAAATGAAATTTATGTTTATTATTATTATTATTATTATTATCATTATAAGTATTTTTAAACAGCCTTTATTTATTTATGTATTTATTTATTTATTTAATTATTTTGAGGGCCTCCATCTCAAAACTGTATCCACATCTGTTTACACATCTTACCATGTCACCTTTGCATTTAAACAGCTTCTTCCCCCAAGCCATTAACTCTTTGAACTCTTTCAACAGTAGCCAAAATGGAACTGTATAGTGCCACTTAGCAGTTTTTTTTGACAACGATACTAGTGCAGCGTGTTCTACCGGAAACAAATTCCTTGTGTGTTCTACATACTTGGCAATAAAGATGATTCTGATTCTGATTCTGATTGCTGACAACCATTCATTTAGCCTCAAACTATGACACAATTGTGCATATCTTCTCAATATATATTTCATGACTTTGCTGCTGTGAAATGTAAATTTCTCCACTGTGAGACTAATAAAGGCAAATCCAATCCAATCTATTTTATACGGTTTCTACAGAAAAGTGATTTTAAGTGCTCAGCAACTGCAAACTCTTGTGGCATAATGGCAGTGCCTCCTCAGATTGATGTGGAGACTGCACTGGGGTGGGGTAATCACACCATGACTGTAATTGTAATGATGGTGATATTTTTACATTTGTCTAATCACCTGCGCCTGGCTTTTTCTGGTCAATTTCTTACACAGTCAGTCTATGTCTCCTTCCATGTCCCCTCCTTTATTGATAATGACATAGGTGTCAAACTAATTTTGGTTGTGGGCCACATTTTTGTTCCCGTTTCCCTTGAAGGCCCGTTATGACTGAAACCAGATAAAGAAAGTCAATAATAACAGTTTATTCAATTTAATGGAATGAGAGGTTTGGCCACAAGAAAATGCTACAATATGTCTTATTACATGTGGGAATTTAAGATGGTCATACATTTTGTGACCATCACAGAAGTCAACATGTTTGATTTGACTTTGCGGACCATCTAACATGATTTGGTGCGCCAGATATGGCCCCTGGGCCTTAGGTTGAGACCAGTGATGTAGATTATTCCTTGGCCCAATTTGATGACATTTGCCACGTTTGACCAATCGCCCCAGGTTTGCTCATTCCTGAATTAGACATACATGATGTATTTATGAAAAAACAATCACACAAACTAGAGTATTGAATTTGGATGCTATGACACGTCATATATGACAACACCCACATTCAACGAAGATGACCCAACAAATGCATTTACCACATGTTGTGTATCACTAAGCACACATTTCAATCTCCCATTTATGCACCCGCCGATGTTAATTTCCATGTATTATCATAGATCGTGGCACAAGGTCATTGTATGCAGATCGTCTTCTGCACGTTGCAAGATAAGATTCTTGCAGCTTATACATTGACATTCTCCGTACTGTATCTTTATTTTGGGCGACAACCCCTCAAGTATGCATGAACATGATAGTCACATAACTGCATGGGGGGGCCCCCGAGCAAAAATGCCATAGGATATCTTCAGTAGTTGTCTCCATTAAATCCAGAGATTGAGTACCTTTGCCTGATTCCTTCAAAACATTTGTGCCTTCTCCCACTTTTCAATTGGAAAAAGGAGCCCCACAGTGTTATGGAATTAAATATGGCCCTGTGGCCATATTTAATTCCATAAACACTGCGTTATGGGATGTGTTTATTTTTTGGTGCACGTCACTTTGTACGCATGCATGTCATATGCATTGCGTTGTTAGAAGTCGCCTTTGTTTTGCAATATGAATGAGTCAATGAAAAGATCAGATATAACAAAAAAAAAAGAAATTTGGAATCATACCCTGCAGCAAAAACGTTGGCTATTCATCATTAAATAAAACATTAATGGTCTGATTCTCTTAATTCACATCATTCATTCTCTCTAAGCAACTTAGTTGTCATTGAGAAGCGACAGGCAGCAGCAAACAGAAGGTCCTGTAAATAAATCGTGAATTTATCATTAAAAGCTCCGCATTAAGATGAGATTCATGCACATGCTGCCTGTATGTAAATTTCTGACCGCAGTTGTCCGTGCATTTTACTTCCCAGACCAGCTGGCAGTGAGTCATGCTTTTTTGGCTCTTGCCCCTGTACTCACAGCTCACAGCTTTGGATGTGATGATTCTCCAAGATGGCAGCAGGTCATGGCCCACTGTTTCGCTTTGCACACGGAGAGGGAGAGAGAGGGAGCTGCAGATAATTTACCTCTCGTCGCCCGCCTGTGTCTTACAGGAGCTTTTTTTTGGTACCTATATCAGTGAAAGCGTTGTCTGGGTCGGTGAGCGTGTGAGTAGGAGGTAGTGTGCCTGAAGCAAGTAGTGGATCGCTCTGCTTCTTTTAGACCGGGGCTGGTGAAGCAGGGGAGGAACATAATCTGATTTAAAGCATGTCAAAGATTCTGAATAATTTCCTCATTACCGCCACCCGCTTGTCATTTTCAGAGCATATTTAATTTAACAAGAAGAGGGAGCATGTGTGCGGTTGGGCATATTTTTTTTTTATTCTGCGTGTCAAACTCTGTCTCCTGTCTTCCTGCTAAAGGAGGAGCGACTAGCTCCCTCGCTTTCACTCCTTCACTCTCTCTGACCCCCTGAGAGCTACAGCTGTCACAGTGTCACTTTTCCCCATCTATAATTGAAGAGTGCACACTGCACAAAGCCCATGAAACCATGTCAACCACTTCCAGTTGCTCCTGTTAAATAATCAGGCAGAACCAACAGTGCCAACGGGGGAGAAATCTGCATGTGTTGTTTATATCGCCGGCTTGTGCAATCATTCAGCCAACTCGCTCTTGTGTCTCCTTCCCCAGCGTGCACCCGCTCAATCCAAAGCATGCGGGCGCACGTTCCTGTGATCTGTTGACTTCTCCGCGTTGATGGCCCAATTGCAGTAATTTTCCTCTGCAAAATAAGCGATTGCTGTGATTGAGGATTGACATAAGGGGGAGGCAAGCAGGATCAACACCAGTTCTGTGGTCAAGTCCCCAAAGTGGAAACCTGTGGTAGGCTGTGGATTTCATCACTAGGCCTTCAGTAGTGCTACGTCTGAAGCAATCCAGACTGAAAATAGTGTGGTGTGATTTACTACAAGCCCACTAGAGGGTACCATTATCCAGGAAATAACTGACCGACCTTTCTCAATGATGTCCATTTTTCTTGAAAACTCCGTCTTGAAAATGGCTGTAAATCAGTAATTCTCCAACCAAATCCATTTCTTCTCCTCCTTCAGCCATTGTGGGTTGACAAAACTGCTATCAAATCAACATAATATATTTCCTTATGCAGCTCATTACCAATACAGTGTGCTAGTTCTGGCCACTATACTCTTGTCACTAGCGGCTAGTGATACTATGATTAGTGACTAGCCAAACATAGTTTGCGAAAACTCTGACGTTGACCAGCGCATTCAAGAAATTGTGTTTTACCCCATTTGTGTTCCCAACTCGAAATCTGATTGGTTAAAGCAACAGTTTGATTGACACATTTAATGTGACATGGCCCGTAGAACTGATTGTGAAGGTGTCCAGGTAGATTTCTGACCTTGATAACAAATGATGGCTGAAATATGATTGGTTAAATGCTTAAATGCGTAAACACACATCTGGAAGCAGCACAACAGGTGAAAAGTAATGAAAGGAAGCTGAAATACAATTTGGAATTATTTAATAAAAAATCAAGGGCACAATATAATTAACATCAGTTTGTAATTTCAGATATTTTTAGGCCAGCAGAGAATGCCTTGCAGGCCTTGACGGTCCACTACTGGTGGAAACAATCGTGAATGAGGAAGCACTGTTAGTCGTTATTTGTCTTAATTCCAAGCCATCCCATTAATTGGACCCCCCTGAGCAACCGTTTACCAAGCCACAAGGAGGAGCTCCTCGCATTTAATCACCACGTGTGTGCCCCCTCTCTGGCGTCACCCCTCCCTGTACTCCTTTTCTTGTCCATTTTTATTTTCTTCTTCTTTTCTTATCTTTTGTCTTTTCTTTTTGTCCTGTTTTCATATCTATTTTCTTTTCCTCACTTCTCTCTTCTCTCCTCATTTTCTCCATCCCAATGGCAGCTTGTCAGGAATCAGAGCAGCGGATAGCTCCCAGAAAAGGAGGATGGCCGCACCTCTTCACCCTGCGTAGATCTATATAATCAAGCATCACCTCCTTCGCAGTGGGAATGAAATGACTCACACTGTTAGCGTGCAGAGCCGGCATTAGTATCACACTACTACCTTGACGATGATATGAGTCACACTAAAACACGTGCGCCACTCTCACAGCAAGATTGGTTATTGGAGTATGTGTAGAGGGGGGGGGGGGGGGGGTGCTGGTAAAGATGCTCTGCAATGCGCACATGAAGGCAACCATTTTAAAATATGAGAGAACAGCTTCCAAGAATGGGAATTAAAATTATACAGCAGCATGCAAGGAGAAATTGCCCCGTTGCGATCACAAGAGCTGTCAGGACACACCCGCAACTGAAAGGTAGATTAGTAAGAGGCTTAGAAGGGAAAGAAAGAACAGTAATTACTATGTAGTGAGCAATGATAGTGTCCACCCACTCTCCAAGCGTTTGACAACCACAAAGCAGTCTCTCGGAGGGCAGGCATTTCATTGTGTTATCCTCGGTGGTAACAAAAATATGTTTCAATGATCAGTAAAGAGAAAGTACTACATAAAGGCAAATAAAGAAATAAACTAGGTGAATTTGGCATAGGGGTTTCTTACGAGTCATTCTTCGGAATTGGCGGTGGACTCCAAAGATGCAGGCAGGCGGGAGCAGAAGGAACAAAATCTCCAACAACAAAGTCATCAGAACAGAAATGTCCAAAGTAGAAAACAAAACCAGAAGTAAAACATGACAAGATGAAACAAACCTGACATGGTGAAGCAAACAATGACCCGGCACCGAATGGTCGTACCGCGTGTCCTTTTAACTACCACTGATTAAAATGACCCACACTTGTGCAGCTGCAGGCAGGGCCCTACAGTGACACCTGTTGGTCACGAACCAAAAAGTGACAGTTATTCTGTCACCATTTGCAAGGTGGTGGTGGTGGACCCAAAAAAAGCAAGTCGGAGGGAGGAGCTGGGTGTATTTGACAAATTGTATTCAATAAAATCGACAGAAACAAAATTTTAAAAAGTAGCAAACAAAACTGAGTAAAACGTGACAAGACAAAGAAAACCTGACAGGGTGAAACAAACAATGACCCGACACTAAATGGTCCTGCAGGGAGTCCTTTTAACTCCCACTGATTAAAACGCCCCACACTTGTGCAGCTGCAGGAAGGAGGGCCACCCGTTGGTCGCAAACCAAAACAACAGGAATATGTTGTAGTTGCCCCATTTTAAGGAAGACTTTATTAGATAGATTTGGGTCAACATGTGTGTGTAAGGCGAAATGTTCATCTGCTGAACATTTATTTCATTAATTTCCCATGCTGTACAACCGTGTGGTTAGGTGTTCATCCACCAAAAACTAGCCCGCCAGCCACCGTGGCGCCGTGTGATTTGGTTCATCCGCCGAAAACTAGTTCGTCAGCCGAGACTATATGCTCACGAATTTAATGTTCATGGGGCGAAAAGTTCGTGAGCTGAAGCGTTCGTATGCGGAGGTATTACTGTAGTTTGAATGTAAACAAGCTACTTTGCTCTTTGACAAATGCATTTAAATTTTGCTAACGGAGAAGAAGTGCAGCTGTGCTCAACCAGATCCAATAAACGGTCTGAGGATGAATTCATCTTGGATTCTCCACTCAAGGTAAACTTATCCATCTTCTCTTTACACAAGGATGGCTGTAAGTTTGAAAACCTTTGGTTCACAAAATGATTTCTCCACCAAATGTGCCTCAACGCATTACAATTCCATTTGTGAACGACTTTGGAGTTTCTTCAAAAATAAATCTTAAACGGTTTATTGCTAAACTTCTTGGAGAACGGCAGATGATATTTCTGACACTGAAGGGTGCCTGGACACTGCTCATTAATTTCTTACGTCCCTGTATTCCAACTATGGTCACATGCCGCATTCTGCCGACCCCTCTGCAATGCCTGCAGTGGACTTTCTCGCTCCCAAGTCACCACTTTGTTGTTATTTGCAATGACGCGTGCAGGGAGTGGAAAAAGGTCAATAGCTGGAGAACTTCTAGATCATTACCTCTGTATACCGGTGAGAGAGAGAGCCTCAGAGGGGTGCTCACTTTAGTCCATTTAGTGATTAGCATTGAAGTTGAGTTGAAATGGGAATTCTAAAATAGCAAGCAGACCGCTGTGTTATGTGAATGTGGTATCTTTAGTGCGAGAGGACGATCAAGGAAGATTATTGTTTTTCTGTCACTCGATCTTTGTATAATAGTCCTGGGCGCCGAAAGTGGGCTGATTCAAAGTGGGCGAGACTGACATAGTCTCGAAAAATATAGATATTTTCAATATGTGGCATTAATGTGGGGTGCCTCAAGTGAGAGTTGTAATTTTTTTCTTTACCAGGCCTCAATTCCCCGGATGGAATTCAATAGTCCTGTCAAAAAGAATTTTCAATGGCCCCCAGTCAGTTGTACAATAGATTTATTCATACAGTACATCCTGCTTTATATCGTGTTTCACAACAGCTGCAGCTGTAACAGGGCGCTCTGTCAAAACATTTAACAAAAAGTAAAATAATACACAATACATCACATAAAACATGGACAGACTTGCAATGCAAACAACTTTTCCCTCATAAGCATTGTATAAAATGAAAGAAATGATTATGCTATTATATTATATGCTCTTATACTACTCTATAAACCAGTGAAAGGCTTTGGCCCTGTGACATTTAACTCAGTAAACTTCTGAAGCTTTAAATGTTGCATTGAGTTAGCTTGTGCATGAAATGTTAAAGATAAATAAAGCTTTGCTTGAACTTGTTTTCCTTTGACAATTAGTGTTGCATCATTAGAAATCCATTGCAATGACATGTGGATTTTCATTTTACTTTTGGGTTGCATGATGGATAAGAAGAGTAATAAGTAAGAGACTGCTAATGTAGAGGAAAACGTTTGTTGTTGGATTGTAATTGGGAGTACTTTTGAACATGATGCACGTAACTCTGAATGTATTTAAATACATATACCGAGGAACGTACTAGGCTAATCGGTAGAATTTTTTTCCCCATAATGCCACACAATATTCACTTATGCATTGTACAGGGTAAAAAAAATCCCTTGTGCATGCACATATCAATATACTGTATATGATGCAATATATTTGCAGCAATTTTACTTTAAGAATATTAGTGTGTTCAAACGTAATTGCAAATACGTTTGAACATACAGGTAAATACATTTAATGTGTTCTCAAGTATACATTTGAGTGTAATTTGCCCTTCAACAAAAATCACATTTTCATTGCACACGTGGTTATAATGTTTGTGTAGGGGGCTTGTAACACATCCATTGTATTTGCCATTTTGACACTTATCATTTTACACTGTCAGCGACTCTCAGTTGGGTGAGGAAGATTCATTCAGCTTGGCACGTCCGCTTCATGCTGGTCACCAGCCTGGGCTCATTTTGCTGCCGCACGGCAGCCAATTTCTCAACAAGGAATTGTTGAAGGTCAACCACAGTTGGTAGTGATCGTCACACCCAACATCATTCATTTGGTGCCAGTCATACTGTATATTTGTGATTGGTTCATACCTGACGGTGTTTTGAGTTTAATCAAAAATGTCTACCAAATGAAGGAATATCGCATGGCAATTAAAGGACAACCGACGTCTACGGACAAGTTGTGTCCATAATTTGTAAAATGGCTTCAAATGACTTCTACTGAGCGTATTTTAATAAGATTCCACCGCATACAGCTATATTTTACGGTTTAAGACTCACGCTGAATATTGAGGAAGTCTTGTTTTTGAGTTGGTGACGAGTCCGTACGTGACGTCACTAAAGGAACGCCCCATGACCGAAAAAAAAGACGCATTGTAGCGGTCCTTCCATCACCTTAATGTATTTTGCTGTAATGTTTGGTCTGGGGACCTCGTGTTGCACCCAAAAGCCGCCAGAAAGCCAGAAGAGGGCGTCCAAGCTCCATATAAGGAATTTATCAGCCTGTGGAAACGGAGTTGGCCACAGGAGGTCGCCATTTTGTGCCTTTTTTTCGGTGAGAAATTTCCCCTCAATGTTGCCTCAAAATGACAGGGAATAACTTATTTAATCGATTGCAATCATGCATGCTTTCCTCTTCAGAACTATTTGAATCATATTCATAACTGGATGTGTAACAAGAAAGCATATTCTCCCAATCTGAAGCCATTGTTTTGATTCTCCAGGTATGCAAGACGTCTTGCAGTGACGTCACGAACTGGGGGCGGGACTTTCTGATAATGCCCAATTTGCAGCTCAATTTTTTTGCAGATTTTGGACACTTTAAGTTATTTTTATTGGTGTTTTGCATTTGACTAAAAATATACTGCGTGTTTTGGGTATTTTCGATGCTATAAAACGCTTTTCTGATGTCAGTTAAGAAACAAAAAGTGACGGCGGTTGTCTTTTAAGCGTTTTTAAAGTATCAACCACACTTGCAGCTCTTTTGAAACAATCATTCTTTCCAGTATATTTTAAAATACAGTACAGTGATTGCTCACAAACCTTTGCTTGTTTTTGTGGCTTCAGTGTTCATGGCTTCAATTTTTACAAAAGAAAACAACCCCCCCCCCCCCCCAAAAAAAAATAAATAAATGAAAAAATAAATACAACCGATTCAGGAGCTATATTTTGAATGTTTCCTCACTCGTCAGCTGTTTTTGCAAGCAGACGAATGCTTAAATGACAGGTGAAACTGTGATCTCAGTCAGTTTTGTGGGATAAAATAGAAACCTGAAATATATTTAAACTAATACCATCATCATGTTTTCCTCTAATTTTAAAACTTAACAGTCAGTGCCTCCAGCTGAAGTAACTTTGAGTGAGTCTGTACGAGTCAAGTGAGAGCTGCCTTCTAAGGATTTATATTCCATTTCCATTACATTTCAGTACTTTTTTCTTTACTATTGGTGTGGTTTACTTACGAGTCAACAAACTTTGGCAGAGAAGAGGGATTGAAAATTGAAATGAAACCATTATGTAGTCTTGTATTTGGATACTCTTCCATTAAGGAAAGGGGGAAATCCTTCCAACCCGAGCTTTTCAGCAATTCACAGTAGCTCTCTGCTTACACACGAAAAATTAAGCATAGAAAAAAAGAACGCTGTAACTAATAGATCCAACTTATAAAATGGTCCTATCAATAACAATTGTGAAACATGGAGCTGGGTTGTTACTGTCACGTTTTGCAAGGTGGCTTTTAAGTGTCACTGATCGTAACGACCAGCACCTGTGCAGGTGCAGGCGGGGCCGACAGCGCCACCCGTTGGTCCCCAACCAGATCATGACAGTACCCCCCCTCCCCTTCAAGGGACTGCTTCCATAAGTCCCAACAGTCTCCCGAAAGTTCCAACTCGCCCGGAAACGATGTTGGACACGGCAACCGTTGCCTCTCCAGCATATGATGGGCGGCGGCCTGAGGGGAACGGGACTCGACCTGACGAGGGCGCGGCACGGATCGTCGTGAGCGTGAGTGCGATCCCTCTCGCACGTTCACGCGGCGACACATGGCTCAACGCGAACGTCGAACTGCCAAGCGCAGAGTGGCACCCCGGACGGCCGTATGGGAACAGGTCTCGGCCGGACGCCGACGTGGGCGTGAACTGCCCGGCACCAGGGAAACGAGCCCTGTCCTGAGCCGCTCCGGGATCCAGCGGTGAATGGGGTCTCAGACTGACGTTGACGCGGACGTTACACGGCTCGTCGTGGATGCAGCTCAATTCAACATGCATGACGACAGCGTGGCTGGACGTGGGCGTGCACTGCCAGACACCCAGTGTCACCCTGGACGGCCACCTGGAAGGAGGTCTCGGCCGGACGTTGACGTGGACGTTACGGCTCGTCGAGTAACGCAATTCCAACTCGAGGCGTGGGCTAACGTGGACGTAGCATTGCCAGGCACAGGGTGGAAATGAGATGGGTCCGTTGTACCTGCGGGATTCGATGGTTGGTCGGGTAATTCTGTCACGGTTTGCAAGGTGGTGATGGCGGGTGCAGATCCCAAAAAGCAGGCAGGAGGGAGCAGGAGGTTGTGTTTGACAAATTGTATTAGAATAAAGTCAGCAGGAACAAAATCTAAAACATCAAAATCGTCTGAACAGAAAAAATACAAAGTATCAAAAGAAAACCAAGATTAAAAGTCGGCCAAGGTGAAACAAACACATGCACAGCATACAATGCATACAAAGCATACATCAACAATTACCCGACACCGAATGGTCGTGCCGGGAGTCCTTTTAAGTGTCACTGATTGTAACGACCAGCACCATTGCAGGCGGGGCCGACAGCGCCACCCATTGGTCGCCAACCAGATCATGACAATTACAATAGGTTCAGGTGCTGCTTTGCGACATCCGGCACAGGGCGTCTTGCATCTGTCGTGTTCAATGATGCCACCAAAATATAAAAGGCTCAGAACTTGTTGTCGGCATCAGAAAATCTTGCACCGCCTGTTATAAGTGCTCCAACAATAAATGACCCACGTTGAAACAAACAAAAATATATATTTTTTTGTCAGAACTCATATCAACTTGGCAAAAGAGAGCTACTGGTACATTCATCTCATCTCATTTTCCGTACCGCTTATTCCTCATTAGGGTCGCAGGGGTTGCTGGAGCCTATCTCAGCTGTCTTCGGGCACGAGGCGGGGGACACCCTGAATTGGTTGCCAGCCAATAGCAGGGCACACAAAGACATACAACAGTCACTCTCACACTCACACCTAGGGACAATTTAGAGTGGTCAATCTGCCTGCCATGCATGTTTTTGGAGTGTGGGAGGAAACCGGAGTACCTGGAGAAAACCCACGCGGGTCCGGGGAGAACATGCAAACTCCACACAGGGAGGCCGAACCGGGACACGAACCGGCGACCTCTGCACTGTGAAGCCGGTGTGCTAACCACTCGACTACCGGGCCGTCCCTGGTACATTAAAAAAAAAATACAATAAAAAGTGACCATTTGGCAATTTCAAGAAGAAAAATGTGAAGAAGCGGTTTTGTCCGTTATACAAAATAACTGCCATCTTAACTCATTCACTGCCAGACGATGTGCAAATACGTGTCCACTCCAGCGTTTTTATCACTCAAATTACAGGACCCACAGAATATTATGTTTTAGGACTACATAAATGTTCAATGCAGTGTAAGACACCTTAGACTCCCTCCTTTCATCAGAAAAAAAAGTTGGTTGGTTGTAGAGTTATCTGCATTGAAAGTGAGGGTGGCTGTACAAAATGTAAATGCTGCCCCTCGTAGGAGGGAAAAACATTTCCAGAGGTCTGACCAAAGCTTCAAATGCACCCCCCGCAACAAAAACGAACAAGTTCAAGAATGGGGCTCCATGTCATGCTTTTCAATTCCCGAATACATTCTGGAATGGCAGTGAGTGAGTTGATGGGGGTGTTTCATTCAAATATATGTATGTATTTTCTTTTTACATTTAAAGGATTACACCATTTTACGTCATTCTGCCTTTGTAAATCAAGCAAGCTCTGTGGCGCCAAGAAAAAAACAACTTTTAAAGCATGGTACTGTTATGGTACCCCCTCCTTTTTTTTAACATGTAGCCCTGCGTTACATTGAAACACACTGCGTGTGGTGTCACCTTTTCACTCAGGGACAATCTCTGAATAGCGCAGAATGATGTCATATACTTCTTGATCAAAGCTGACATTTATCATTTTAGCAGGGCAATTTAAATGATTTTTACCCGGCACGGGGAGACTTTCTTGCCGTGATGTAGGTCAGGGATTGTTCTTAATGATCTTTGTGTTTTCCAGCGGCCCACCAGTCAGTGTGTCCTTGACTCTGGTCTCACTGCCGCTCGAGTGTGTGCGTGTGTTTGATTTTGTCTGCATTGATTTGCTAGACACGGAGTACTATCTCAGTATATTTATGTAATGTATGTATACATGTTTGTCTCCTTATGACCTCATGTTGTGCATGTTGTACAGCATGCAGAGTGTATGTGTGCGTCCATGCTCCGTAGCACTTCTCTGACGCCTTGTGTGTTTCTGGTGAGTAATCAGGTAATTGATCATAGAGACAGGTAATTATTCCTGTGCCAAGCTACTTGGCAAATGAAAAGTGCAGCAAAAAGCATCAGTCTCATCCAACACAGACAGGGGTCTGAGGGCAAGAGAACAGTAAAATAAAATAAAAAAGAGTGCTCTTAGAGAATAAATACCCACACCCAAAAACAAATAAAACACAGCATCCCAAAAAAGTATAAAGTACCATTATGATTACACCCAGTGTACTGTATGCAGTGCCTTTGGAAAGCATTCATCACCATTGAACTTTTGCCCTTTTACGAGGCTTGGACAAGGGACACAGTTGAAAGGTTGAAAGTAAAAAATCAATATTAGGGGAGCAGTCACTGACAACAACAATGCTGTTGAAACTGAATGATGGACAGGTGGATGTTTTAAATGTTTCAGGTGACAGCGGGGACTACAGTGGACAGCTTATGTCAACAGGTTCCAGGGGTCATGAAAGGTTCAAATAAATTAGCATATTTTCTGGTGTATAAGGTGCACCCAAATGCCTTCATTTGTTGAAAAGCTGACCCTGCGCCTTATACGCAGGTGCGCCTTATATGTGAATAATATTGAGTCACACCAGGTCCCACAACGACCACCGACTCCATTTCCCCCGCTAGAAGTAGTGTGTAACCTCAGCCTCTACTATAGCGCTGATAATGTGGATGTGTCTTATATATGGAAAGCTTTTATATATTTATATCTTATATTTGAAAAACTTTTTTCATTCATTGAAAGTGCGCCTGGTAGTCCGGTGCACCTTATATATGGAAAACATTTGAAAATGCACCATTCATTGAGGGTGCCCCTTATACTCTGGTGTGCCTTATACACCTGGAAATACAGTAGTTTACTGTGTCAACCACAAAGTATTGATATATTTTTTCTACTAGAAGAATCTCTACTGTGGCCTTATGTGCAATCGAGCTTGCTTGCTCAACTGGTACTATTGGTGTCTATTCTGGAGCTGTGACAAAATCAATCTACATCAATGAACCTCAGTTTGTACTTTTACTTGAAGACAATCCAGTCCGGTTTGAATCTCATCTGTCAGATGGCGAGGTATTTTCCTGTTACAAATTGGGCCTTTCAGCCCCTTCAGTTCAGCTTAGACGTTCTGTCGTACTGTTTGTTTTATTGAGCAAAGTGGAAAATGGAGACAAGAAAACAGTCTTCTGCTCTGACCAGTTTGTGCGCTTTAATTTAATTGTCGGCAAAACCGGAAGACCTTAACCCCCTTGAAGTGATGCCTCATTGTCATTCTTAATCGTTCTTCATCATAATCAGCGAGCATGCAGTGTTTTTTTTTTGTCTTTTCCCTCTTCTCTTCCCTTCCCCAGGCACTTCCTCCTCAGCACAACCTCTGCTGTGCACAGAAGTGGTTGTGGCTTGTGGGCTAAAACTTCAACTGCAGACCGAGACTGATTTGGCTAGATGCTTTCAGAATTGAGATGCTAGGAGTCTGGCATGAAACCCGCTGGCCACGGGAGATTAATCAGCTGTAGAAGGGCAAATAAGCAAAATCAAGGCACTTTGTACATCTGATTTTGGTCTTGACGTTATGAGGGTCTGACACAAAAGCCTTGTTCGTACAAACAGCAGCAAATGTGTATCTCTGTTTTTTTCAACACAGGCATCAGGAGAAGAGAGAATCATTATTCACTAGCACTAATGTCGACACTTAACACACAAAAAGTCAACACAAAGCATTTACTGTGGTGTAAATTCTCACACAGACTGAAGACTTAAATAAAATAAAAAACATTTCTGCAGGGTCATGTATGACTTTGAGCCACAATACATAGAGAAATCATGATCACGATGGCCCAGACATAAATTCCCCCACCAGAAGTGGCACACACCAGATATAAAAATGCAAGTTGACTTGCATGAAATACCCAATTCTCTTGTGTTTCTTTTTTCTATGACCTTGAAGACCGAAGTCCATTCTCTGGGAGATGACATAATCGAGAGGAAGGTCTAATTCATGTTGAAGGAAAATCTAATACTAAAATATATCAATATGTGATGGGCTGTGAGGCAAGAATACTGTTAGACACATTATTTTTATGCTACATTTACAAACATAAATTTATACTTTATGACTGCCACCCATATAAAAAGCATTGGCAGTACATATTATGTCATTCAGAAACTGTGTAAACTCTGTCGTACAGGAGTAGTCCATCGATAAAAAGGCTTCTTCAGCCATCATCTGTACTTCTTTGAAGGTCTCGGACGTTTTGCTTCTCATCCAAGAGGCTTCGTCAGCGAACTAAAATTTTAGTTCCTAGATGTGCGATGCAGGTTTTCATGTGTGGACAGGCAGCAGATTAAGATGCCAGAATAAATGAAAGTATCACGAGAATACATCAATACAGCCACAGTGGATGACACTGTGTTGGAGATGTGAAACTTTATTCAGTGTTAGATTGCAGTAAAGTCATTTGATGGTGCATTGATGATGATATGAAAAAGAAAGATTTCAGATGCACAACCAATCTGAAATCGACAGTTTTCAACCACTGTGCAGCTATTGTGCTGGTAAAGAAAGGACAGACGTTTGACAGATGACTTTTCAGGCCCTAATAACTCAATGTTATTGACATTCCAAAACAAATCCTTAGCGCTGGTTGATTTTGTATGAGGCGGAGTGCAGCCTTGGAGTTGTTGCTGACCAATTGCAGCGAACGTGTAGTGTTGACAAAAAAACTTTTGACGCTTTGCTGCTTTTTGCCAGTCATGACAGATTATAACATTTGCATAGACCCACAAAAAGTTTGCGTGCATGAAGCGGGCATTCCAGGGAGGATGGTTTGGGGAAACATTTGTCAAGAGTCTTGCAAATACAAAATACCACTCAATGGGGCTTGGGAATGCGAGAGCTTGGGAAAGTCGATTTAAACGCACGCGCGCGTGCGCACACACACACACACACACACACACACACACACACACACACACACACACACGCACACACGGGCGTGTTGCTCATCCAAACAAAGACACAGTGAACGGAAGACAGATACAGATATGCATTATGCATGAGCACCGAGCAAAGTGTTCACATTTCAGTGTCTGCATGAGCATGTTGAAAGCATTAGGGCATATTGCACGGTGAATAATGTCCTCCAACACACACGTGCTTTTGCGATCACATGCGTTTGCAAGTGCATAGGCAGAGCAATGTCATCTCTGGCAGCAGTAAAGGCACATGTGTTGTTTGCGGCAGGCATCTTGCATGACATAACCTGTTCGGCGCGCACGAGGCAAATGGGTGCTGTAATTACTCATGTATAATAATTCACAAAGACATCATATAAATCGGTGAAAATGTACACTGCAGTGTTCACGAGACAGTTTTATCCAGTGTTAATGATGAGCGGGTGGTGTTATGCGGCTTCTTAAATCCGCAGCACTTTTAGTAGGTTACGTTTATGGCAACTGTTGGCCACTTTTGATCACACTCTGGTTTGGGTGAGTCTATTTAAGAGTCCTGGGAGGAAACTCACCTTCATAACTCGTATGATCAGATGAATCCTTCTGGTTCATCTTTTCTGACAGTGCAAAATAACATATTTCTCTTGCTATTCTGGCAGTTTGAGATTATTGGCGGCATTAACGGTAATAAATGATAATACTTCTTGACATACTACTGTCCAAGAGGACATGAAGGTAGCTGATGTGAGAGAAGGGGATGCACAAAACCGGGATAGATGGAGGGCATTGATTCGCTGTGACGACCCCTGAGGGGAAAAGCCGAAAGGAAAAGAAGAAGACTTCTTGACATACTACTGCATTCTATGTATGTAGTTTTTTATTTGATGTGAATTTCAAAATGTACTGCTTGTGTGACAGGCTAAATAGTACCTTGTGGTTTTTTTCTGAATCCTGCAACACCGTATCTCCCTTACCATAGTGGAGAGCGCATCACTTACTGATTAGCCTCCTATAGTTATGACTGAAAGAGCACCATATTTTCCGGTGTGTAAGGCACACCCAAAATGTCTCAAGTTTCATCAAAAGGTGATCCTTCGCCTTATAGGCAGGTGCGCCTTATATGTGAAGTAATGTTGAGCCACAGCAACTCTCTCAGCCACTGACTCCATTTCCCCCTGTAGAAGAAGTAGTGCAAAACCCATCCCCTACTTTATATTTGAAAAACTTTTAGATATTTATTTATTTGGAAAGACTTGTTTCATTCATTTAAGGTGCACCCTTATACTCTGGTGCACCTCATACGCTGTAAAATGCGGTATGCATTTGTTTGTGTTTGTTTGATCAATTTGGAATGTTCTTTTAAAATTAAAAAAAAAAAATGAATGCGCTCATTTTAAGAATATATTTGTGAATTGGGAAATTCTCCATTGTGAGACATATAAATGTTTTCCTATCCTATATTTCTGAATTTCATCCAGTCATATTTAAAAATTATAAAATTTGCTACAAAGGCGGCACAGTTGTCAACAGGTTAGCAGGATGGGCTAACCTTGCAGAGGGCAGTTTCCTCTAACTCTCCAAAAACATGCATGGCACATTGACCGGGCACTCCGAATAGTCCCTTAGTGTAATTGTGAGCACAAATGTTTTTCTCTGTGTCTACGTCAATGTGTGCCCTGCAATTTGCTAGCTATTATTTCAGGGTGTACCCCACCTACTGCCCAGAGACAGCTGAGATCGCTGGCAATCAGTTCAGGCTGTACCCCACCTCCTGCCCAGAGACAACTGAGATAAACTCAAGCATGCCCGTGACCTTCGTGAGGCTAAACTGACTTTTGAACTTTTGACTTCATCTGGAATTGATACATAGTGCATTGTTAGCTGCCATTTGACTTTTATTTGGGAAAACAAAGCCAGTTATCTTTTCCATGTTAACAAAGCACATACGAACGGGTTTACCAAACTCCAATTTTCTAACACTGAGTGAAAAAAGAAAACTTTAGACCTCCCGATACGTAGCAATAAAAAAAAAAAAAAACCTCATCTGCCACGCTCTTGCAAACCCTCATTGGTGAAATGCATGCTGGGGAGCTGTCAATGGTTAGTGCCTCTGAGGAAGAGCCTTTGGTTGTCGATTACCATTGATCCCTTGATTCACGGATGAAGCTTTGCTGGAGGCAAGTACCCTCAGTGGCAAATCTGGACTACTTTTATCATAAAGCAAAGCATACAATGAAAATAGGCTACTTTTAGTGACGTTTCCTGCAATTATTTATTCTGTCTTCACCGTGGCAGGTTGTGCCGGCCGCTTAGTATACGGCGTACACAATAAATTTCTTAATGCCATCATGTTGTGATGATCGAGCCATCAGCACGATACAAAGTTGCAATAAACATGGAAAAAAACTAAATTAAAAGTTAACATTTGGCTGTCATCATAGGTCAATCCGATGATAGTGTTTAGTGTTTAGCAGAAAGGAACTTACTGGGTCTGATGACCAACCGTTGTGTCGAAAAATAAGATTTGAATTATATAGTCATGAGGAATTGTTAACTCATTCATTGCCATTCACGAATTTATTCTAAATTGAAAAGCATGACGTGGAGCACCATTTCCAAATTTGTTCCGATTTTGTTTTTTCTTGCGGGGCGCTGCGGATCAAGCTCCAGTCAGACCTCTGGCAATGTTTTTCCCTCGCACAAAGGGGCAGCATTTGCCTTTTGTACAGCCTCCCCCACTTCAAGATCAGATAATCCAGACCCATATTATTTAGGAATTAACTCTTTTTTTCTGATGAAAGAAGAGAGTGTAAGGTTTCCTACGTTGCATTGAATCTTTATGTAATCCTAAAACTCAATATTCTTTGGGTCCTGCCATTTGAATGAAAATGACAAAAACCCTGCCATTAGAGTGGACATATTTTTGCACTCCGTCTGGCGGTGAATAAGTTAATTGTTGTGGTTGTGGTTATAGTGGTGTCTTATGTTGGTTATCTGTTTTCCTGACAAGAGAGGGGTTCACAATCAGACTGTCATTCTAATTTTGATCGCATGTCATGCTTCATAATAGGTTTGCGCATCCACTTTGACATTTACCAACTCACATCTTCTGATAAAAAAGGATAATAGTGGTATCCAAAAGTCACAGTTTAGATTTGACCCATTTCTGCAAGTGTGTTTTATTTGTAGTGTGTTCAAGGAATTGTAACCTTTATGTGTGACTGCAAGTGCGTTTGTAGATATCATTCTTTAAGAAGCTTTAACACAGGCCTCTGCCCTGATTAGCTTTATGAGGAGAGGTGAACACAGGGGCCCTGGTTCCTCCTCCGTCCCAACGCAGCCCTCAATTAAACAATTAGGCGCCGATGCCTCTCTAATTGGAAACGTGGTTGCCCCCATTGTACGCAGGGCTCTGTGACATCAACAGCCCTTGAGCGGCTGTTCCCCCTCCCTCTCAACACACCCTTGATTTGAACTCTTAACATCCCCTTTACTTTCTGTCTCACATGACCAAACCACCAAGCCCCACCTCCTAAACAGCCAGTATCAATTCTCTTTGTCACTCTGAACCAAATGTCTCGGACTCTGACATGAGTGCATAAGGCTGCTAAAACTGCAGAGATCTGCGGTTACTGCTGCTTCTTGTAAAATGCAGAGAACAACATCATTCCGCAAGGCTGCACAGCTGCTACAAGGTGGCTCGCCCCGTGACGCCACTCATGGCTTTAATCATCGCGTTTCCGGAAACTTGACTTCACAATGAGAAACGTACAGTTCAGGCAGACAATCAGTGCACTTGGTAAATAAAGTGCAAGTTGCACTTTTTCAGGACCAGCCTCGTGACTCAGTGGCACTGTGAAGAAGATGACAAAGCATCACGTCAGAGAGGAATGCTGGGCATGTTGTGGCCCGCCACCCAGGTCAGAATCCTGACAGCGGGCCAGTTTTATGCTTTTGCTAACTGCTGCTTTTGATGGAAGTCATTCCGACAATGATCTCATTTATTTGCTCTCAGGTCTCGGGAAGCTTTGTGCTCTGCTTTCTTCATCTCAACGGTCGGCAGTGCACATTTCATTAGCCTTCAATTCATATTGAATTAATTAATCCCGTGCTGGTTATTGAGTAAAAGGCTGCTTCAGATAGGCGGGGAAATGATACAGCCCCCCTCTCCTCCATCTGCTTGCAATGTGTTTAAAATCATGAAAGACGGGAGGAGGGTTGTGAGGAAGGAGGTGTAGTGAAAGAGATGGAGACAGGCGGCAACAGCCTAACAACGAAGGCTTGAGAAAAGACTGCAGCAGGAAAAAGTGTGTCAGATCATTTAGCAGCAGGGATGCAAGACTTTGGTCTTTTCTGAGGCGGCAGCCTGCAGACATTCACTTGTCTAGTCAGCACTGCAACAAAGGCGCAGCGCTGCCGTATTTGTGTAACTGGAATGTTCCCGTGTGCACAGGGGCGGAACCTCATCAACTATAACCCACAGTCCCATTAATGCAGGGAACGTGGCGCTAACCTCCGCCACCCCCAGACCTCCCCAAGCCTGGAGAGCGCAAAGCATTGTTGCGCCAACTGAGTTGACAAGCACTTCACCCTCTTTAACTACAGAGGGGAGTGAACAAAGAGCAGCTCTCTGCCTAACTGCCTCTGAACGACACCGTTTGATGTCCCACTGAAGAGAGTCATCTTGTCGAAAGCCGGTCAAGTTACAAAGTAGCTTTATCGTGCTCTTAAACAGGTGCCGCCTGACACAAAATAGACTTTTACGATGTGACCAGAAAATAGTTTGGATAGGGTAAAATAAAAGGTGACATTTTGTGTCTCCATAGATCACAGAGAGGAAGCTTTTTAGGAAATGACCTAAATTTCAAAATTGAATCAGTACCTCGACAAATACAGCAGTTGAGTGTCAGCTCAATATTTACAGTACATCAGTCTATCAGTAAACAATACAGTACTACACTATTTAGGTATCACAGCAAAAGTCTGCCAAAAATCGTACAACTACCTTTTGAGAAATCTGTATCCTGTTACATTATTTAATAATTTGACAACAATTCATTGTGTAGTTTTTAGTAAAGTACAAGCCTTGTGTATATCACTTTTTTAATATGCATGTGGTTTATGTCCTTTAACAAATCCAGATGAAAGCGTTTCTCCCCTAGTGGTGCTCTGCTCTTTCGTTTTAAAATGTCAACGACACGTGGATTTTAGGGGAGAGGATTTTATTTGAAGAAAGATGCTTGTATAGGCATTGAGGCTAAGGACAGGATGCAACCACCGTGTAAACACAAGTTATATGATTGAACTTTAGACCTTGGAGTCATGCTGTGTTTCACCCCCAGATGCCTCCACTGTGTCCTCAAGCAAAATGGTCCTTTCCTGGTCAATTGTATTGATTTGATAGAAATATCAGCACATATCTTGTCTTGACAAACATTGCTCCACAACATGTGCACTCAAACCTCTCCATGAGTCGTCACCTTACCGTGGTGAAAGGGTTTGTGTGTCCCAATGATCCTAAGAGCTAGGTTGTCTGGGGGTTTATGCCCCTAGCAGGGTCACCCATGGCAAATAGGTCCTGAGTGATAGACCAGACAAAGTACGACTCGGAAGACCCCATATGAAGAAAAACATAAATGAGCTTGGTTTTCCCTTGCTCGGACGTGGGTCACCGGGGCCCTTCTCTGGAGCCAGACCTGGAGATGGGGCTAGTTGGCGAGCGCATGGTGGCCGGGCCTACACCATGAGGCCCGGTCGGGCTCAGCCCGAAAAGGAAATGTGAGTCCCCCTTCTCAAGGGCTCATCACCCATGGGAGGGGCCAGAGGGGTCGGGTGCATTGTGAGCTGGGCAGCAGCCAAAGGCGGGGACCCTGGCGGTCCGACCCTCGACTGCAGAAGCTAGCTCTTGGTACGTGGAACGTCACCTCTCTTACAGGGAAGGAGCCCGAGCTGGTGCACGAGGTCGAAAAGTTCCGACTAGTCATAGTTGGGCTTGCCTCCACACACAGCCTGGTTTCCGGTATCAGCCCTCTTGAGAGGGGTTGGACTCTCTTCCAATCTGGAGTTGCCCACGGTGAGAGGCGTAGAGCAGGTGTCGGCATACTTATTGCCCCCCGGCTCGCCGCCTGTACGTTGGGATTCACCCCGGTAGACGAAAGGGTTGCTTCCCTCCGCCTTCGGGTGGGGGGACGTGTTGTGAGGGTTTGTTGGGAACGTCTGGCGGAATCCCCTGTCAGAAGAAGTTTCAACTCTCACCCCCGGCAGAATTTTACACATGTCCCGGGGGAGGTAGGGGACATTGAGTCAGAATGGACCATGTTCCGTACCTCCGTTGCTGAGACGGCAAATCGGAGTTGTGGCCGTAAGGTGGTTGGTGCCTGTCGTGGCGGTAACCCCCATAGTCGCTGGTAGTAAGTGATGTCGTAAAGCTGAAGAAGGAGTCCTATCAGGCCTATATAGCCTGTGGGACCCGTGAGACAGCTAACAGGTGTCGATTAGCCAAGCGGAATGCAGCCTCGGTGGTCGCCGAGGCAAAAATACGGGGATGGGAGGAGTTCGGTGAGGCCATGGAAGCCGACTTCCGGACCGCTTCGAGGAAATTCTGGTCCACCATCCGGCGTCTCAGGAGGGGAAAGCAGTGCACCACTAACACTGTGTACAGTGAGGATGGGGCACTGCTGACCTTGACTCGAGACGTCGTGAACCAGTGGGCAGAGTACTTCGAAGACCTCAACTCCACCAACACGCCTTCCTTGGAAGAAGCAGTGTCTGGGGTCTCCGAGGTGGGGTATCCGATCTCTGTAGCTGAAGTCACCGAGGTGGTTAAAAAGCTCCTCGGTGGCAAGGCCCCGGGGGTGGATGAGATCCGACCGGAGTTCCTAAAGGCTCTGGATGTTGTGGGACTGTCTTGGCTGACACGTCTCTGCAACATTGCGTGGTCATCGGGGAGAGTGCCTCTGGATTGGCAGACCGGGGTGGTGGTCCCCCTTTTTGAAAAGGGGGAGCGGAGGGTGTGTTCCAACTACAGAGGGATCACACTCCTCAGCCTCCCTGGAAATGTCTATTCAGGGGTTCTAGAGGGGCGGGTCCGTCGAGCCTCAGATTGAGGAGGAACAGTGCGGTTTTCGTTCCGGCCGCGGAACAGTGGACCAGCTCTACACCCTTAGCAGGTTCCTCGAGGGTGCATGGGAATTCGCCCAACCAGTCTACATGTGCTTTGTTGACTTGGAGAAAGCGTTTGACCGTGTCCCTCGTGGAGTTCTGTGGAAGGTGCTTCGGGAGTATAGGGTACAGGAGCGCCTGATACGGGCCGTTCGGTCCCTATACGACCGATGTCAGAGTCTGGTTAGCTTTGCCGGCAATAAGTTGGAATCGTTTCCAGTGAGGGTTGGGCTGCGCCAAGGCTGCCCTTTGTCACCGATTCTGTTCATAACCTTTATGGACAGAATTTCTAGCCGCAGCAGAAGCGTTGAATGATTCCGTTTTGGTGGCCTCAGTATAGCATCTCTGCTTTTTGCAGATGATGTGGTACTGTTGGGGAGTTCAAGGTAAGCTCTCCAACTCTCTCTCGAGCGTTTCGCAGCCGAATGTGAAGCGGCTGGAATGAAAATCAGCACCTCCTAATCTGAGACAATGGTTCTCAGTCGGAAAAGGGTAGAGTGGCCTCTCCGCGTAGGGGAGGAGATTTTGCCTCAAGTGGAGGACTTTAAGTATCTGGGAGTGAGAGGTCGACAGGTGGATCGGTGCGGCGTCTGCTGTGATGCTGACTTTGCACCGATCTGTCGTGATGAAGAAGGAGCTGAGCCAAAAAGCAAAGCTCTCAATCTATCGGTCTACATCCCAACCCTCATCTATGGCCAGGAGCTATGGGTTGTGTCCGAAAGAACGAGATCCCGGATGCAAGCGGCCGAAATGAGCTTTCTCCGTAAGGTGTCCGGGCTCTCCCTTAGAGATAAGGTGAGAAGCTCGGTCATCCAAGAGGTGCTCAAATTTGAGCCGCTTCTTCTCCACATAGAGTTACATACATACATAGAGTTAATTTCTTTCATTACAATACAATAGCACAATTATTATACATAAAATAAGGTATATTTTGTGTAGTTTTAAGCCTTATTTTGCAGAAATTTATGTTTTATGGGGACCTGGGAACGGATTATTCTCATTTTTAATGTTTTTTTTTATGGGAAATAAATGTTTGGCAGACGAACTTTTCGCCTCACACACACTTTCTGGGAACCAATTAAGTTAAACTCAGGTATCGCTGTACTTCCGCTATATCGCTCACACTCCTCTAGTATGCTGAATTTAAAGGGAATAAGGTGAGCCACAACGGCACAAACGCATTTATAACTGTGTCCGTCCATGAAAATGCCAAAAGGAAGAAACATTCAACCCTTGCGAAGAGTTATAGCTCCCTTTGCACTTCAATTGTTGTACAGGTCACGTTAATAAGCCTCTTTAAAGCAAGAAAGCCTAATTAGTATTTAACCCTTTCAGATACTTCTTGGCCAGGGACGTGCTGGGAATACAATTTGGTATGAAAATATGCATTGCCAAAGGCCGTCAATTGCCTAAAAGTAACTATCAATGAGGTCTGCGGGGATGGTTGGCCATTTTGCCTTGGGCAAGCCCGGGAAATACACCAGCCATTTGCGAGTTAACATACTTTCCCCAAACTGCCAATGGCCGACCATTCACACTAAGAACCACTTAATCCTCCTGTAGTACAGATTAAAAAACTACCAATTAGGGTTCCTCTGGGTTTTGTCACACGACTCTGCCTACTTATACTATAGAAATGGTAGGAGCCACACAGCAAGTGGAATTTGTTGCCAACTCCGAACTATCATGTGTTGACTTAATGTTGAATATTGCAGATTTTTGCTCGGACAGAAAATACATGACAGCATGTTTCCTCATGATGTGAGATAACATAGAGGTGCAGAAAACGATGAAAAAGAGCAATTATGACATGATAGCTATCTGCCACACCCATTAGTTCTTTGTGCAAAGACAACTGGCTGTTAAACAGTCTTATCCAAGATTGTATCATACGATAATTGTTCTTCAGATCAAGTCGAGCAAAAATAAATGATGACAGTCACTGTAAGTGATTACCGTTCATTTTCCTGCGAGGAAATTTAAACTCGAGAAAGCCGCTCAATCCCTCAACAAGGATCATACGGGATCATGAAGCTGATATCGCAGGACTTCCGAGATTGCCTAAGAAGAGCACAACGTTTCCATTGTGCTTTGTACTCATTATGGCGTCATTTACGGTGGATATTGAAGAAAGATTCTTTATCATTCAGTCATCACATCATTTCAAAGCATGTTTCTTCAGTCTTTTTTGAAGGAACATAAACATCTTTGTTTTGAGAGCTTGTCTCACCACAAGTAAATGAGTTCTATTCATACTCAGTGAACGGTGCCATGTTGGCAACTCCATGTGTTTGCTGAACATGATTTGCTCCGAGTGGTTGAGGACGTAACGTGTATGCTTTTCGTGGGTTCTGCAGAACACCCTGCCTCTCGACCACAGTGCAACAACTGAATGTGAGTGTGTTGTCTCCGTCAGCTCCGTAATACAGGTAAAAACAGGTGATAAGTTCAGTGGGCAAAGAGTAAGCCATATATAATTTATTCGGTTGGTCTTGTCAACACAATCAAGTCATAAATGTGATATTTTTTCCAAGACATACTTGGGAAACTGTAATTTTCTTGGGGTCTATGACATCATTTTTGCCCCTTTACGTTCCAGACTATTTTGACTCTGACAAACACTTTGCCAGCTGTTTTCCGACCTGGCCAATTTATTTGGGCATGCTCTCACTTTAAAAGTAACAAAACATGTCTAAATAAATAAATGACTCCACATTAGCTAAATTATGGGAACATGACAAAGATATTTATTGCAGATGTATAACATTTATGAAGCAGTAATATCCTGATTGATGTTTACTTACTGGACAAAAACTACTATTCACTATATTGTCAATCATACTTCCTGGACACCAACCTGATGCATCAATGTGAGGGTGAAATTCTCTCAGGACTATGTTGTTGAGAGTGCTTGTATGTGGCCGCTTTCCTCACGACAGGGCCACGTTATGTGTTATCCTGAGTAAATGAAGAGGAGTCAGATCAGCCCGTCATCTAAGGCCACTACCTCACTTTTGACGAGATTCCATCGAGCAAAGCACTAACCCCATCCCCAATCTCAAAGTTTTGAAACATTGATTCTACTGTCAACAAAATGAATACTGTACTGTTGAGACAAAAATGTATTTACAAAATAGAACACACTTCGAACCATGTTGACAATTTTGTTGACCAATTGCTGGTTTGACTGAAAAATTACGGATGATTTTATATTTATACAGTGCCAAGGTGCTGTGTGTTGGTGAAATAAATAATTAGAACAGATTGCACTGGCAATCTGATCTAATTTATTACCGGCTGTAATAAATGTTTGTATACATAGTCTATACAACAAAATCCCAAACCAGTTTGCACATTTGTCATGCAAATTCAACTGGACAGAGATACCTGCAATTATTTTTCATTCCAAATATGGCTTTCCTCCCAGCAAATAGTATGACTCAAACAGCTCATATTGCTACCAGAAACAATGTGCTTGCATAATTGCCGCCCTTGGTGGCCAACAAATGAGAAACACATTCAAATTTACTGCGTCAAATAATGAAGGGCTCGGCCAAAAAAAAGTGAGCAGCTGAAATGATTTCTGCTGTGAAACACAGTTTAAACATGGATGAGTTGTCTTGAGGGAAAATTACAAGATCCAACTTGTCAACAAAGCAACGGATCATTAAATAATTACCATGATTTAGATCATCTTTCCAATTTGTAAATATATAGTAGAAGCATTAAATAGTCAGGGAAAATTACTCTGAAGTGTGTTACATTGACTTTTAATTTGCGTACGGCGTCTCTTATTCCATAGATGTTTCGATAAGTGTTTTTGTGCTCTTCACCTCCTATGCTTTGTCTCATACATGGAAAAAAAACGCTGCAGTGTATCTCGCTTGCTCTTTGGATTTATATCATTGTCAAATCAGATCAAATTTATTGAGTATTAAATGCATCTAAGTGATTTAAATGAATAAAAACAATACAAAGAACTAATCGATGCATCTCGAGTGGCCAATTTCAATTGCAGATGCAACATCAAATGCGCTAGGTGGTGCACTATGTAAAGTGAGCAACTTTATAGGATTTGATATTCAGTAACGAGATCTGTTGCTCGGTAGCGCCACTTGCGCCGGCCCAGTGGCAACACACACCAGCCCCGTGTTGTTACAGCCCTCATGACCGCGACAGTGTAAAACTCACAAAATGCGAAATAAATGCTCTTATTTTGACTTTCAAGATAAAACTTTGACGAGGCAGGACACCTCGGGATTGCCTGATATGCCAAAAATGATATGTCGAAATGATATCAGATCATAGTAACAGTTAATGTTATATTGAAGTATTATTTTGATGAAAATAGTTTTCAAACGAAAACCGACTATGTGGTGATTCATCTTTCACCTGCATTTATTTTTTCCGGAAGTTAATAGAACGTATCGTTTCAAAATGGCGAAATCCAGTATGCTTGACAAATCTTTGACCGCAAACGAGCCAATCGGCTGTGGAAGGCAGAAATGTCCCTCTGGCCGCCATTAAAGAAAGGAATCCATGAATTCAAATGGAAACCAACAGGAACCGAGACAGAAATCATGATCGGAATAATTGTTCGAATCGAGGCTGGTGCCATTTTTAACGGCTTTTACGGGGATGTATTTAGCTTTTAAAATGAATTTCGGAGTGGAAGAGTACGACGGAATATTTTTTATTTTTTAACCTGAGACCGTTTTTAGGGCTAAGGGGGAGGGGGAGAGTTGCATCTGGGCTCTCCTTTTCTTTTTGTTTTATGAACAATTTTGTCTACTGGAAATTGATTGAACTTGGGATGCTTTTGAGATGTCGCCCTGAAGATCGGCATAACCTATTTTGTCCGCTTTTAAACCTCGTCGGGTGAACTGCTATTGGAAGGTTGTTAAATAAACTATCTTCCAGCCAAATGTTGCAGAAATTATTACTCACTGATTAAGCTTGAACATCTCAGAAAGACAAATCTGAACATTGCCCTTTTATTTCCTGGGAAGTGAAATGATGGCGAGTTGGACCTCTGAGTGAAGAAGGATGAGTTCTTGTTTTGTGCCAAACGGGGCCAGCTTGGAGGATTGCCATTCCAATCTATTCTGTCTGGTAAGAGATTTAAAACTAAAGGAAAGCAGCCATTTTTAACTAGCTAAACAGCGGCTATGCTAACGATAGCCTCGGGGGCATCACTTTCATAGCATCTTAGCAAGGCTTACGGCCCGTCGACTTGACATTATTTTGGGACAAGATTCCCACTCAGCGAATGTTACAAGATAATGTTTCCATTGAACAAACACCTCAGCTCGTCTCGGGTGTCACACTACCATGCTCGTTACTACACTTCCTCTACCGGATGTACTGAACTGTTGTGGTCACGCCACTGGCACGTTTTGTATTTTATTTACGTTTTTCATTCAAGTAAACATGGCAACAAATTAACACGGAAATGAAACATGTAGGAAACAGAAAGTGCCAAACTATGTGTAAAGTTTCTGTTTCCCCGAATGCCTTTTTGACCCTCAATGTAGTTGTTTTGAACTATTCCCATTCGCTTTAAGCGCACGAACTGCTTACTTTAGGAAAACAAGAAAAAACACTTTTTGGCTAGCAGTGACACGCCGTGTATTGGTTTGACTTAAAATCATGACATTTGATTGTTTTCCGTGTCACTACTGCAAATTCTAAAAAAAAAGTTGTCTGTCATCATGTTCGCAAGTGGCTTAATCTCCTCCAGATTCTCGAGTATTCACACCAACTAGGACACAGAGGGCCCGGGCTGATTATTATATAATCTCTGGCATGCATTTCTAGACAGTACAAACATCCAGGTTGCTGCAGTTCCCAGCTTTTCTGTTGCATACTAAAAAGCTACTGGGAGTTGTCTTTGGCATCCAATGTGTTTATCTGTCTCTCAATATCTTCCCCTCATCACTCGTTCTAAATTGTGGCAATGTGTTTGTCAGTTGACATTCGTCCAAGTAGTTGAGGGCCTTGCTTTCTTGGCTGTATCATGCACAGTCGACAGAAAATGGAAAGGTCTTCCTCCGTGGCTGGATATTACTAATAATCTGTATCTGTTGAGGTTTTGCAGCTGACTGACTTGTCTCCAGCTTGAACTGATTGGCTTGTAAATTAGCTACCTTTTTATGTGCGCTTCCTAAATGTTCTTATTGGAAGCCGCTGTTTTTGAATTCTTTCTCCAGAGCTATAAAAACAGCAGCCAAATGACCACTGACCAGAAAATGATAAAATGTACAGTTACCATAATATTCCAAACATTGTAGTGTTCTAATAGTACACTCTTTTACCACCAATTGACTCAGCTCCAGTTGTCCACCCCCAGAAGGTAACATTTCATTTCAAGAAAATCCCCACTCTCAGTTCTACTCTGTTGCGCATGTGGTGTGCACTGAACACGTAATTACAATGTTTATGACAGCACTTGAAGGCTGCATTGGATACAGCGGACAGGCGAGGTCCAAGCTGGTAGAAGCCTGTCTGGCTGGTATTTTCCTGCGCACTGAGACCAAGCATAACACCACTACTGTTATGACTCGCACATAGAACACACTCTGCTTTGTGGTTTCATGAAGAAAGAATGCATGCATATTGCCCCCCCCCCCACTTATTAACAAGTATTTTTAATTCTGCAGGATAACAGCGTAGTCCTTAGAATGACGTCAGCATCTCAGCTCACGCGTCACCTTGTCAAATCAGTTAGATGGTGTCTTAAGAAAATATTTTTTTCAGCGCTTATTGAATTTTGGAGTAAGATCCATCTTATCTATTACGTCAGAACTTCTTATTAGTTTCTTCCTGTTAAAATCATAAACACCTGAAGGACCCGGCAATGTTTTGATCAACATCAACTGTCAAACAATTGTAAAAATAAGTTAAGCAGAAGGAAAACCACAAATCACTGACGTCTAACATTAATTTGGACTAGGGCAGAACAATTAATTAAAATGTCATTGTGACAAGTTCTCAGTCATTGTAAAAATGCCTTGAAATCACCATGTGGCTTGTGCGGCAAGCTTGTAATGTGTCTGCAATTCTAAGCTTAATTTAGGCTGTTTAGTGATGCACAAGTGGAAATTTGTCCCATTCTGTATCCTCGCAAAGGTTGCAGATTTGCTGGTGCTTAACCCAGGAGTCATTGGCCAATGGGTGGTGGGGGGCACCCTGAACTGGTTGCCAGCCAATTGCAAGATACATTGAAATGCTTTTTAGCTCATTTGCTGCCATTAATGAATTTATTCGGGAATTGAAAAGTGTGACGTGGGGGTGTAGTGGGTGCTGATAAAACGCTGGTCAGACCTATGGCAATGTTTTTTCCCTTCCACTAGGGGGCAGCATTTGCCTTTTTTCATGTTGCCGCATGTTAAAGCTTCAGCTGTTGTTAAAGCGCTATATAAACAAATATCTATGTATTGTATTGTATTCGTCTGTGTAAGCTCTCAGTCGTACAGGAGTGGTCCATCGATGAGAAGGTTTCTTCAGCCGTCATCTGTACAAAAGTGTCATCTGTACACTTTTGTACAGATGACGGCTGAAGAAACCTTCTCATCGATTGTATTGTATTGTATTGGACAGATGCCCCCATTTCAAGCTTTCTGCCATTTTTGGGTGCGACATTTCCCACCCCTGATGCCTCAAAATGACACTGAATAAATTCTTTAATAGATTGCAAACATGTATGCTTTCTTCTTCAGAACTATTTGAATCATATTCATAACTGGATGAGTAACAAGAAAGCATATTCTACGAATCTGAAGCCATTGTTTTGATTCTCGAGCAAGGCAAGACGTCTTGGTGACACCACGAACATGGGGGCCGGACCTTCTGAAACTGGCCACTTCCTGTTTCAAATTGAAGTACTTTTTAGACACTTTGAGTCATTTTTATTGGTGTTTTGCATTTGACTAAAAATATCATACTGTGTGTTTTGGGTATTTTAGATGCTATAAAACGTTTTTCTGATGTCAGTTAGGAAACAAAAAAGTGACGTTGGTTGTCTTTTAACTCTAACCTGATAGTGGGGTCATTATGCACATACAATTATTATGACCAGCTGAAAAAGACAGAAGCCAAAAAGTCAACAACCAGGAACTCTTTGACTTCTTATTCCATGAACCCATCCAGCGATTTTACATTGCAACAATATAATCTAATCGCAAGAGTTGCACTGACGCAACGGGTCGTATTTGAGCAAGGTTAAGGCACACTTCTTTGTGGCATTGCGTGCGTGCGCGCACTTCTTTGGTGGTTCAAGCGGCTTCTTTGGGTGGGCACTCAGACTAGACTCAAAACATGCTTTTGTTTCCAAATTTCCTCTTGTCTGCTTGTAAATGTGTGGATCAAACGGCATACTGCAGCTACAGCACACAGAATGCCGGGATCGGGTTTTTCTGCCAGGCATGTGCAAAAATGTGTCCACTCCAGTGCCAGGGTTTTTGTCATTTTCCAGGATTCCAGGAACCACAGACTGAGTTTTATAACTACATAAACATTCATTACAGCATTAGAAACCTTAGACTCTCTTCTTTCATCAGAAAAAAAGTTAATTCCTAAATTATATGGGTCTGGAGTTATATGAGTTTAAAATGAAGGCGGCTGTCCAAAATACGATGCAATACATACATATTGGTTTATATAGCGCTTGAACAACAGCTGAAGCTGGAACAAAGCGCTAACATGGAAACAAGGGAAATGCTGCCCCCTTGTGGAAGGAAAAAAAACATTCCCAGAGGCCCTGGCCAGCGCTTTATCGGCACCCAAACAAGAAAAAACAAAACCTGGATAAATTCGGGAATGGCGTTCTACGTCATATTTTCAAGTCCCGACTGAATTTGCGAATGGCAGTGAATGAGTTCATAAAGAAAATTGTATTAAAAAAATAACCAGAAACATCATTTGCAAAATACTAACACTTGTTTCGTGTTTGCATCGAGAGAGGGGAGGGGGGCAGATAATCTGTGACATCGTTTGGTCAGCGTCACCTGTTGCCCATGCCATCTTGAAAGGCAAGAAGGCAGCTGTTTGAACACACAGCACTGGCCCCCTCACTTCTCTAGATACAGGTATGGAGCAAAGTGGCCAGGGGGAAGGTGAGCAGCTGGCAAAATGGGGTCATAACCCTCAAGTTTACGTCACTCCTGGAAAACATTTTGCATGTATTCTGTGGTTTTGGCTTGAAATGATCAACAAATGCAGCAGACATCCATTCGTTCGAAAGAGAGTCAAAGGCTGTGCGGTGTTCTGACATACTCTGGTACCCCACAACCTTATTGTTAGCCAAACTCATGTTTTTGTCATTTTGCTCATTTGACCTAATTTGAATGCATTTTTTTTTCTATGTTAGCGATATTATAAAATGAATGAAATTAATCTTTTAGAATCAGGTTTCCTATCAGTTGTACTGTCCTGTCGTCGATTGCTTGAGTAATCGCAACACTCCTTACTCACACCTGCTTTTTTTTTTTGTCTAACGTGTTACCCAGTGATAAGCACGCCTCTACAAATAACACTTCGGTTTGCCAAGGTAGATGTATATTAACACTGTTCTAAATTAAATATAACTCATATTTCCATCTAAATTAAGACAGCGTCGATGGCCCTCAGTGCTTGCGTGCATTCCCCCCGCCTCCAAATGGACTTGTTTCGCTGAAATTGATTGTGGAAGTGCAGGATATTTTTGGTCTTATTTTTCAAAATCAGGCTGAGCAGGTTTTTTGTGTGTATGCGTTTGCGTTTGTTATTTAAATGAATCAACCTAATTGTAGCTTAGAAGCTTGCTCACTTGACGTTTGTCTCAACATTCATGTGCCCTGAACAAAAAATGTGTGACCCCCATGCGCTTCATCATCCAAGTAACAGAAGGCAAGATTATCGTATTTTCCAATGTATAAGGCACACCCAAAAGCCTTCATTTTCTTCAATAGATTACGCTGCACCTTATATTCAGGTGCATCTTATATGTGAAGTAATGTTGAGGCACAAGAGGTCTCGCAACTACTGTCAGCCGCCACGACTCCATTTCCCCGTCGAATAAATTGTGGGTAATCCTAGCCTCTACTGCAGCGCCTTATATTGTGGTGTGCCATATATTTGGACACCTTTTATATATTTATATACTGTATTATATGAAATTAAAGGGTGCGTTTTATATTCCAGTGCACCTGATATATGGCAAAAGTTTGAAAATACAGTGAGCCCTTGCTACTTTGCGGTTCACTTAACCGCGGCTTCAGTGCATCGCAGATTTTTTTTTCAGGGAATTTTTTTAAATTATTATTAATGGCATGCAAATGTGCAATCAAACAAAGTAAAAGAAACAACACTGCGAACAAAGCAGAATAAAATCAAACGCACTGGCTTTGACAGCTGTTCTCTATTCTCAAAAAAAAAAAGAGAGTGCCAACAACTACCGATAACAATGTTCTTCCCTCTGAGAAAGACTCCTTCAGTAGAAAAAGACGCGACAGCGCAGCGAAGTCAGGACGAATAGGCGCAGCAGCAAAATATTGTTTTACAACACCGTTCTTTAAACTATTAAAGAGGTTTTATTTTTTGTTTCATTCTGCAGTATGTACAGTTTTGCATTGTAAAAAAACCTGCTATTTTTACTACATTGTATTTCGCGGATTTCACCTATTGCGGGGGCTATTTTTGGAACGTATCTCCCGCTATAAACGAGGGTTCACTGTACATCATTCATTGGGGGTGCGCCTTATACTCCCGTGCACCTTATTCATCGGAAAATGCGGTAACCCCAGCCTCCAATGAAGCAACTTGTAATGTGGTGTGCCTTATACTTGGAAAACAGTTATATATTCATCTATTATATTTGGAAGAAAAAAAATCATTCATTGAAGGTGCGCTTACATATTGAAAAAGTTCATTCATTGGGGGTGTGCCTTATACACCGTATTTTTCGGTGCCCCTCACTCTCCACCTTTATAACTTGTCTTAGAACTCCTTTTTATTGTTTGTCATGTGACTCAGAATGAGCATTGATTTCTAGTTTTACTGTTGTGATTCAATATGTTATTGTTTTTTTGTTGCATTCATTATTTTTACTCATATATAGTACTTTGTATACAGCAGCGGTTGTTTTTGAGTTATCAAAAATAAGTTAATTTTAGTTAATAAAAAAAAGGACACAAAGAAGCACGTGTTTGATTCCCCTTGAATAATGGTATTACTTAAGTGTTTCTACATTGGCCTAAAATAATTAAGACATTAGCACTTTTAATCATTTTATTCCAGTTCTTTAATGTAAACTGTGGGGTCCTCTTTCACTGCATCCAAGTTAAACATTTCAGTGCTCAAAAGAATGTAGTCAGTAGCTATTTGCCTCACGTGCACTTGAACTCTGTTCACTTTCTCATCAACAAGAAAAAACAAACAGGCACGTCTGTGTTTTCTTTCAGCCATCTCCGGATACGAAACATTCTCACTGCTAATTTAGTGTGAGCTGCTTTCTGTCTCACGCTAAATATCTTTTTTTCAGTCTCATTTTCCATTGTGGCTATTTTGTGTTGAAGGAACAATTTCTCTTTCAGACGATGACATTTTTTTGGTCAATTTTATGTGATGATAATAGTGGCTGCAGCATTAGCAGTACATCTGGTAGCTCACAAAACTTCGTCTACTCACATTTTCTAACCTTTAAACGGGACCACACTGAAGCAATGACTTTGCTTCAAAACAGTCACACTTACAACAGGCTTGTATAATGAAGTCAATTTACTTTTACCCTCAAAATAACACAAAAGCACAGAATATTTGAACTGCTAGCAATAAAAGGCAGTGCACCCCTCACTAAAAATGTCAATATTAGACCCAAAGTGTCAATATTTTCCAGCTCTCTTCTAACCCTCCAGGGAATTCAGTTAACTCAATCTTTTCCAGACCCCTTAGAACTCAGGAGCGCACCCAGTGGATCCTAAATTCTTTAACTTTTCCCTTTGAATGACAAAATCTTCATCAACGGGCTCCCACTGGAATCATCGACCAATCTTTTTCAGAAACTATCATGGAGCTGGTGGATTTTAGAGACCATGGGCTCTATTTTTGGGTCAAGTGCAAGTGGTAGTGTGAGGCATAGTGTAGGTTTGCAGAGCTGGGTTGCAAGCTTAAAGCCAGTGGAGAGTGGCGGATCTAAAAAAGGGCATTTTGCGCCATTAGAAGTGTGAACACAGACAACTTAATTCACTGACACTTAACGGTGGCCACAACGTGACTATCGAGCCACATTAAGTTCTATTTTTTTTTTCTCTTCAGACTAGGCCGTCAGTAGAAATGTAAAGCATAAAAGTGATAATATCAACATATAGATGTTTTTAAAAATATATCTGTTTATTTGTTAAGTGTTGTTTTGAGCCACTTCTGGAAAGGGCACCACAATTTGACCTTATGTTATGGTTGCAGAGCCACCATCCAAAAAGGCTTTCTGTCGGATCCCCTTTAAAGTGGCTTCTCTCATCCCTCGTGAATGTCATGCACGAGAAATGCACCAGTCTTGACTTAGCGAAATAAGAAACTGATTTGTTGTCGTCCGGTGGCAGGTCTCAGCATGCGAAGTGCGTTTAAAAAGAGGTGCAAGCGGACCTCTGTGGGCGGGTGATGTAAAGTTTGCCAGTATAACAAGCTGATTAAAATGAATGGAAATAGCATGAATGCATTCCAGAACTAAGTTATTACCCTTTAAGAACAGCCGGCACAAATGTATTAAACAGCTTCTTCCCCCAAGCCATTAACTCTTTGAACTCTTTGAACTCTTTCAACAGTAGCCAAAATGGAACTGTATAGTGCCACTTAGCAGTTTTTTTTGACGACGATACTAGTGCAGCGTGTTCTACCGGAAACAAATTCCTTGTGTGTTCTACATACTTGGCAATAAAGATGATTCTGATGACAGGGAGCGGATTTATTATGCTTCCTTCAACCTCGATTTCAAGGCACATTGAGGCTGCCAATGTTGCTCGTCAACATTGTGCAGGAACAATTTGGAGGAGAAAATGTTCAATAAGAGGACTGTTGTTTACATCTCATTTGGGGAAACACATTGGAAATGTGACTGCCGTGGTTGACTTCTTTTTTTTCTATTCCTTTTTTAGGCTTAAAAACAGCATACCATACAAAACCATTCTCAAAGTTTATACATGCAGACGACTCAAAGCAGATGCATCTGGATTTATTTAGAATTAAAGTGCCTGTCTGGCTGCTGTCCACATACCTTCCTAGTCTAAGTATTGTAAATATGTAATTTAGCCAATGTTGACATTTTGAGCAGTGCCGTATGTTTCAAGATATCTCCAGGGTCTGCACCGCCTATTTCTTAGCGTCGTCAACAACAGGCTTGAGTCCTGACATAACCCTGTACACAATAAGCAGAACAAAAGATACAGTAGATCACTGGTGTCAAACTCATTTTTGTCATTTGAGTTCCTGTTTCCCTTGGAGGGCCATTATAACTGAACCCTCCCCAAAATAATGGTTTCATCAACTATTGTTTCAGTTACTGTAATGCCGGCAATATGCCACTTATTTATGACACAGAAGAATGTCAAATTTTAGTAGAGATTTCAGCAAGCATCATGGAAGTTAATAGATTTCATTTGTTTTCGCTGGCCACAAATATATATATATACAGTAAAGTCTCGTTATATCGATATTCAAGGGAGTTCGAAAAAATATCGATATAACCGGGACTATCGATATATCCGACCCTGTTTGCATGTAATTTTCTCCGTGCGTGCATAGAAATAGTATCGATATAACCGGGACTATCGATATATCCGATATCGATATAACGAGACTTTACTGTGTGTGTGTGTATATATATGTGTGTGGTCCTGGTCCCGGGGCCTAGAGTCCCGCGACCAAAAAAATGGAAACAGGTAAAATTGACCCCTTAACATAATATGACGATTAAAGGACAACCCACGCCTAAAAACAAGTAACACTGGTGTCAAAGCTCGCCTCTAAATTCAGAATCTCATGATATCAGTTAGCTAACAATGAGCCAGACGGAGGTTGTCTCTTTGAAGTGGCAAAATAGCTCGCGCCCTTTAACTTGTGGGTCCCCGAAGTGATCATTTGCCGTTTGCTGGCAGTTGGCAAACATGTTTTGATGTGCATTAACACGACCCGCTGTAACGGACATCAAAAGATGTTTGCTCTTGCAACGTGTTAATGATTTGGTGCCGACTGAAATAATCGCAAATGGCTCGTGTGCTACGGCTGACAACTTATGTGATGGGATGGTTCAACTGTCCAAATCTTTAAACTTCTGATGTATTTTTAAAAATAAAATTCCAACATTTATAATATTTGATACCGTCAAATCTTGTACAGTACCATTCTGCTCGGCATTTATCTGTTACATGATTACATTTATGGAGTCATTACAATGCACAAACACATATTTTGACTAGTATGGCAATGGCAAATCGTAAGCATTAATCTAGCATCCAATCACATTTCTCTGACGTCATCTATTCACAGTTTACAGCCTGTAATGGTTATGACATGCTGTGATTGACTAACCATCTCTGTATTAAGCCTTTGTGGGACAGCAGTTACCACAGTGGACAGTTTATCATGTTATCAGGTTACAAGTTCTCATTGTTGGTGCATGAAAGTTTTTTTTCCCCATATCAGCATTCACACTTCATTTCTTTGAGGTTGCAATTATGTTCTAAGGATTCAAATCTACTGCAATTGTGGTCATGCTGGAGTACATACTGTCTGATTAAATAGTGTCAAGGCTCCAGGTTACACCACCACTTTTTACCTAGCTAGCTACCTAGCTTACTGGGAGCTCAGTTTATCCCCAAATGAAAAAAAAATAATGGAGTTGCAAAGTAAATATTGGCTTTTCTCATCAAGCACAGGAACACAACCCTAAAGAGAATTTCATGCCTTGTTTTGACAGGACCGTTTTCTCACTCAACAATTGAGACTCATGATTGGGATTTGGATTACACATCCTAATGACATGTCACAATCTCCCCACTACACTGAAAAAAAAACATGATGGGGCTCTTAAAAATAGAGAGCTCATGCTGTTCCAAAGTTCTAGATACTCCCCCGACACCCCTGTCACTTGATGAATAAAACATGCAGTGAACTTCCAAGTAGAAATGGAATGCAGCATTGAACAGAACACGGTGGTGAATTGTGTCATTCATTCCTAAATTTATCACTCACAGCTGCACCCATCATTGAAGTCGGTCAGTGTTAGTATGCGGCTATACAATTGCTTTTGCAATGTATTGATGCATCAGTAAAAGTCAACGGATTCAAGTACCTCCTAACACCATGTCAGGCCTCAGCAATATTCAACCGTCCAACACCCTGTCCCCACCTACTCCCACCCACTAGCAGCATCATCATCACAACTAACACCGCAAATCTCCTATTTTACCCCAAGACAGGAAAGACCATTGCCTTGGCACCACAGTTTATAGCTTGTTCAGGCCCGCTGCTTTTGTAATTAATATCACCCCAGAATTAAAATGGATTAATTGCTGGAATATACAGAAGGAAAGCCTGCGAACTCAGCCTAAATGGCATGGAAATGAACTGGCAATGTTGGCACAAATCAGTTAATGTGGGAGTCGATAGCTAAAGGAGATGACATGTCCAATGTGTCTGTTTTACTTTTGCCAGTGTTAAGCCAGACATGGGCTGTTGAGCCGTAGTGGAGCCTTATTGTTCCACCTTTAATACCTAATGACCCTGCTGCCGATTTACTTCCCATGAGATGGTTCATGTATGTTTAGATCACTCTGTTCAAGCCAGGCTGCATTTGTTCAATGACAAGCGACTCCACAAGGCTGGCCAATAATGAGCATTAAAGCTGTGCGAGCATGTTTACTCTATTTACATGCTTCATACATCTTGTTCCCGGTATTATAAATTTTCCACATCCTCTCCCCCCTGTTTGGTTGTCTTTTTACGAGGGCTATTCTATTCATTCTGTCGTGATTGATGACTTACTCATGTAATATTTAGTGATTTGTATAACAAGCATGGGCTATTGTATTCATAAACATCCGTTTGCCACAGAGATTATGTGTGTGGAGGCTTTATTTGGCTCATTTTCAAGTTTTGCATTTGGAGTATTACTTGATTTCGCAGCGTAAGTGATGCCATTCAGTAACCCCCTCCCCGTGCGTCACTGCACTTTCATTCACAACACGGTTTATACATTTTGAGCACAAAAAAATAGCATCAAAGTGGAGAGTGACAATGGTTGCATAATTGTGCATAAATGCTTTCCTGTTTTATCACAGAAACATGTTTTGCCACTTTTCAATGAATTCGGTAATACATAAGGGAAAAAAACTGCCATAGGGAATGTCCCAGTAAAACTTTTTCACTTCCGATATGAAGCCTTGCGTATTGTGTTCTAATCTGATATCAGAATGAAACATACAGACTTTCATTCACCAATTTTGTGGTCTAAATTGAATGGGGGGAACATAAAATGATTTTCGTCAAATAAAACAATAGTTGGCAATTGTAGGTGTGAGTCTCAACCTAACTCATTCACTGCCAGGCATGCAAAAATGTGCCCACTCCAGTGCCAGGGTTTTTGTCATTGTCATTTGAATTCCAGGACCCATACAATATTGAGTTTTAAGATTACATAAACATTCTGTGCAGCGTCAGAAACCTGAGACTCTCTTCTTTCATCAGAAAGAAAAAGTTAAGCTTGAAATGAAGGCGGCCGTCCAAAATAAAATGCAATGCATATTGGTTTACAAAGCGCTTTAACAACAGCTGAAGCTGGAACAAAGCTCTGACATGGAAAAGTGGATATGCTACCTCCTTGTGGAAAACATAAAACATCGCCAAGGACATTTTCCAGCGCTTTATCAGCACCCAAGCATAAAAAAAAAAAAACACGAACACATTCCGGAATGTCGCTCTATGTCATATTTTCAATTCCCGTATAAATTCGTGAATGGCAGTGAAAGACTTAAACATCAATCTATTTTACAATTGAATATACGACATAAAATATATCTTATAATACCCGAAAAATAACGCCAAATGTCCAATGATGACAGTTTATATTTTAAAAGTAAAAACAACAATTCAAGTTCACTTATTATATTTTTTCAGTGTACGGTGGGAACGGCATTTGCTTTTTCCAGATGGGCGGCAATACCCTTTTGAGCTTCTTCATGCATCTGGAGTATAGTACATTGGAGTGATACATTGCCACTCCCAAAATGCGATCACCTGCAGCTCGTGCTTTGGAGCCTGCAGCCAACTTGAGAGCAGCGTCTGTGCAGTGTTGCGTCTCCTCCCCCTTTCTTGGCTCACCCAGAAATTTTATTTGCAGCCGTAGTCAGTTGCCTGTCAGCCCTCATACATGTTACCTTGATTTGTTGCTTGTCAACATGAGCCAACTGATAACTTAGAACATCAAGAGCTATCGATACTAACCATATCATTTCTCCTCCTCTTGCAGGCTGACTTGACAGGAATCAAATGGAAGAGGTTTGTTTGGCAGGGTCCCACCTCTGCCCCCATCTTGTTCCCAGTGACTGAGGAGGACCCCATCCTGTGCAGCTTCAGCCGGTGTCTGAAGGCAGATGTGCTGAGTGTATGGCGGCGCAGCCTGCGAACTCAGCCTAAATGGCATGGAAATGAACTGGCAATGTTGGCACAAATCAGTTAATGTGGGAGTCGATAGCTAAAGGAGATGACATGTCCAATGTGTCTGTTTTACTTTTGCCAGTGTTAAGCCAGACATGGGCTGTTGAGCCGTAGTGGAGCCTTATTGTTCCACCTTTAATACCTAAGGACCCTGCTGCCGATTTACTTCCCATGAGATGGTTCATGTATGTTTAGATCACTCTGTTCAAGCCAGGCTGCATTTGTTCAATGACAAGCGACTCCACAAGGCTGGCCAATAATGAGCATTAAAGCTGTGCGAGCATGTTTACTCTATTTACATGCTTCATACATCTTGTTCCCGGTATTATAAATTTTCCACATCCTCTCCCCCCTGTTTGGTTGTCTTTTTACGAGGGCTATTCTATTCATTCTGTCGTGATTGATGACTTACTCATGTAATATTTAGTGATTTGTATAACAAGCATGGGCTATTGTATTCATAAACATCCGTTTGCCACAGAGATTATGTGTGTGGAGGCTTTATTTGGCTCATTTTCAAGTTTTGCATTTGGAGTATTACTTGATTTCGCAGCGTAAGTGATGCCATTCAGTAACCCCCTCCCCGTGCGTCACTGCACTTTCATTCACAACACGGTTTATACATTTTGAGCACAAAAAAATAGCATCAAAGTGGAGAGTGACAATGGTTGCATAATTGTGCATAAATGCTTTCCTGTTTTATCACAGAAACATGTTTTGCCACTTTTCAATGAATTCGGTAATACATAAGGGAAAAAAACTGCCATAGGGAATGTCCCAGTAAAACTTTTTCACTTCCAATATGAAGCCTTGCGTATTGTGTTCTAATCTGATATCAGAATGAAACATACAGACTTTCATTCACCAATTTTGTGGTCTAAATTGAATGGGGGGAACATAAAATGATTTTCGTCAAATAAAACAATAGTTGGCAATTGTAGGTGTGAGTCTCAACTTAACTCATTCACTGCCAGGCATGCAAAAATGTGTCCACTCCAGTGCCAGGGTTTTTGTCATTGTCATTTGAATTCCAGGACCCATACAATATTGAATTTTAAGATTACATAAACATTCAGTGCAGCGTCAGAAACCTGAGACTCTCTTCTTTCATCAGAAAGAAAAAGTTAAGCTTGAAATGAAGGCGGCCGTCCAAAATAAAATGCAATGCATATTGGTTTACAAAGCGCTTTAACAACAGCTGAAGCTGGAACAAAGCTCTGACATGGAAAAGTGGATATGCTACCTCCTTGTGGAAAACATAAAACATCGCCAAGGACATTTTCCAGCGCTTTATCAGCACCCAAGCATAAAAAAAAAAAACACGAACACATTCCGGAATGTCGCTCTATGTCATATTTTCAATTCCCGTATAAATTCGTGAATGGCAGTGAAAGACTTAAACATCAATCTATTCTACAATTGAATATACGACATAAAATATATCTTATAATACCCGAAAAATAACGCCAAATGTCCAATGATGACAGTTTATATTTTAAAAGTAAAAACAACAATTCAAGTTCACTTATTATATTTTTTCAGTATACGGTGGGAACTGCATTTGCTTTTTCCAGATGGGCGGCAATACCCTTTTGAGCTTCTTCATGCATCTGGAGTATAGTACATTGGAGTGATACATTGCCACTCCCAAAATGCGATCACCTGCAGCTCGTGCTTTGGAGCCTGCAGCCAACTTGAGAGCAGCGTCTGTGCAGTGTTGCGTCTCCTCCCACTTTCTTGGCTCACCCAGAAATTTTATTTGCAGCCGTAGTCAGTTGCCTGTCAGCCCTCATACATGTTACCTTGATTTGTTGCTTGTCAACATGAGCCAACTGATAACTTAGAACATCAAGAGCTATCGATACTAACCATATCATTTCTCCTCCTCTTGCAGGCTGACTTGACAGGAATCAAATGGAAGAGGTTTGTTTGGCAGGGTCCCACCTCTGCCCCCATCTTGTTCCCAGTGACTGAGGAGGACCCCATCCTGTGCAGCTTCAGCCGGTGTCTGAAGGCAGATGTGCTGAGTGTATGGCGGCGCAGCCAGCGGCAGGGTCGGCGGGAAATTTGGCTGTTTTGGTGGGGGGATGACCCCAACTTTGCTGATCTCATCCACCCCGAGCTTGCTGGTGAGGAATACTTGGTGTACATTCATAGTATGGTGTTTATTTACCACACAGTCATCCAGACGGGCGGGTTAGATCTTTCTAGGGTTTGTGTGTGCACGAGAGTGAGTGTATCATGTACTCTGCAGCTTATATCACATCAAAGTCTGTTTACAGGTCTTGGGAAGTGCAACTGAATATGTGATAAAAGTATTTTATGGCTGCACTGGAAGGCCGCAGGAATTCCAAAACACTTTAAAAATGAAAATCTGGGGTTGTGAACGCTGACTTGAAAGCGAGTTTAGCGTTACTTTAGTTGCCTGTATGCCAAATGCACATGTACCTGAGACAGATTTATATGTAGGATAGCACTCATGTTTTGACAAGGAATGCTTATGTGCAAAAAAACTGCATCCATCAGTTTGGTTGCTTTTTTTAAAATCAACTCTTCATTGTGTGATAAAAGTGCAAACCTTTTAACTAAATCAGAGTAGTTTTGGTAGCATTTGCAAATGACGCTATTAAAGAAGACAGCCACTAAATGTGATGAACGACCCTGGCAAGGAATACAATCTATGAATGTGAAATCAACACCTCCCTTACGCCGTCAGCATTCGTTGGAGTCACTCAAGCCAGAAGAATGATAGCTGTAAAAAGATAACAGAAAGTGTCAAGGTTTTGCAGCTTCTGTATAATACGAACGTGAAGATAAATCACACTGCCGTCGTAGGTTATTGGTTGTACAATGAAAAACGATACAGGTTTCAGTGCCTGTCAGGTAGGCACAGGGGATAGCCTATAAGTCGGCACCACAGGGAAATGTACCAAAAAAAAAAATGACTGATGAGGCAGCCAGCCACGCTGGTAGTGCCAGCACCTGTAGGGCGCCGCTGTCTCCGTGGAGACCGTGGATATCATGTGGTCTCATTTTCACGTTAATGTTGCGAGGAGGGGTATGGGGGGTGCTCGTATTATTGTGAGTACTGCCACGCAGCACACTAAACTGAGCATGTGGAGCTATTCTACAGAGAACGAGCAAGAAATGACGCTGGTGTAAAACTGCGCTCAGCTCCATCTTACCTCGAGCGGATCGCAGCGGACAGGCGCAACCATGTGGAAACAAGGAAACTGCGTCCACCGCTATTTATCTCTCCCCTCTTGTCACTAACGGCAACATTAGTGCTGAGAGCTGGAAGGGGCCATTTTTATTCATTCCCTTGGCCATGTTGATTGAACTTTGGAGACTGAGCTAAGCCCAGGCTTTGTATCACTCCCCTTCACTATTGGACATTGTGGTTGAAATGGACTCAGAATGAAACGTGAAGTCTTCCATGGGCGACTCATTCAGGTCCAGGAATTCCTAGTTATAACCGAAAGCGCATGGCTCAGGTCTAATCGCGAGTGCTTACATTTGAAGGCAGAGCGAGTGGTATAAAGGAACTATATTAGGGATAATCTTTAAACCCCAGCTAGCGTTTAACACATGCTCTCTGCAGGTTCACACCTGAAATGTGATGATTAAATATCGCCAAGAGCAGCTGGACCTTGAGAGAATTGGAAATGCTGAGTCATCCTTTTTAGGGACTTGTGGCTTTTGATGTGCTTTTTTTAACTGGCCCAATAATCGTTTTGGAAATCATATTTAATTTATTTGATGGCACCTGGTGCCTGAACCCAATGATTTGAGGACTCTCAGGCTTACGTGTATGCGTGCTTGAGATATTTGCTGAACCATCATGTGTTATTGTAGAGTTTCCTAAACAGATTTATTTTTTCAAAAGTACACAACAACAGCAGAATGTGCATCTTGAATTATGGAGGTGGCCCATAATTTTCACTTGCAGCATGTCTCCCTGCCCCCAAAAAAAACACATTTTGGGGGGAAAAATATTGTGGGCCGCCAGTTCCCCTTCACTGTACATTATGTATCATATTTATTGTATCGTATTATCTCTTTAGATTGAAACAACACATTTGCCCTCAGTCGTCACCACGTCTAAAAGAACAATAAATGCTCCCTCCACCAAACTTCCACAGTGGGGGGTCTACACACACACACACACACACACACACACACACACACACACACACACACACACACACACACACACACACACACACACACACACACACACACACACACAAGTCCAGTCTGCCAGTGATCTTATTGCCTTTATCGAATCTGAAACAGCCTACTTACAGTTGTCAGAATACAAATTTAGCATTTGACTATGAAAAGACTTTGAAAGGAAGTGAAAAAAAGGTGCAACCTTGACGATTAGAGCAATTGCTCACCCACGGTTAGATTTTCACTTCATTACTACAATTACATTGTTCATAATTATATCGTTTTAAAGTTGTGTAAATAAGGCATGAGGCCCAATGCACTTTATTCATACTGAAATGCGTAAGCTAAAAAAGCCACTGGTTCTTTGTTTAAATCATTTTGGAAAGATATGAGAGAGATATGAGAAGAAATTTTTACTATTTTCAGGCCCAGTAATGTTGTTTCTAAAGAGCAAGGCCAACTGCGAACAAATGAATTCTGATATTTTTCCATTGAAATCACACATTGTCCATATTCTTTATTTCTGTCATTTCAGCCTTATATTAATCTTGAGCTGCAATTTTAGTGGTTACCATGCAAATCTGGTCCTATCCTCTCATTTTGGCAAGATGAAATGGCACTCGGTCCCCCTTCTCTTCAACCCTCATTAGATTAGCGGCCTGCGAAAGTCTTTTTAATTTTGACCGAGTGCCATTCCTGTAAACCAGCGTGCCAGTAATCCCTTCTCTCCAGGGACATTGCTGGTGAAGGAGTTGAGCCAAAGAGATGAGGCTAGTCAAAAGCAGACATTTGAGGAATCTTTTTTTTTTTTAAACGTCGCACGGTCAATCACTATTGAGAGAAGGTAAGGCGCTATCTTATCATTGTCGTACAATTAGACCTTATTCTTACTGGCACAATAGAGAAAAGTAATTCTCATCTTCCCCTGGCCTTGCAATTGAAATTATTCCTAAAAAGTGAATACTGTGGCTGGATTAAATGGCAGCCCTCCCCCAACCATTGGTTGGGGAATATGCATGTATTCTTATGCAAATACATTGCACTCTTCATCGACCTCTCCCCTCCAAAGCTGTTGCAGTCTTCTGACCAGGGGCATCCAAAGCAAAAGATAAATGGCTGCCTTCCCCGCCTCCCGAAAGACATACTGATCTTTTCAGCACAGGAATTCGCAATGGATGTCAGTGTGTGGGAATACTTTCTTCATGGTGTGCCTCCTAAATTCACGGTAGTTTTCCTCTGTTCTTTTTTTTCTTCTTTTTTCCATTCGTTGATCCCAGTGGCATTTGGACAACGTTTTGATTGCGGTGTACATTAGCGGTCGTAGTGCTCAACATCACGGAGTGGAGCCCAGCAAATTTGTTGCAAAGCCACAATCTTTTCGTTTCACAAATGTGGCTCATTGATTTTACATTTGGTTGATGTACACACACTCAGTCAGCGTGGTGGAGAGGGGGAGCAAGCTGCATAGGCGACAACCTGCTCTCCATAATACACCGCCCAGGCACACTGTCCACCGGGACAGTCATCCACGGTCAGCCATGACCGATGGAGGCCGACGAATGATGTACACATCATTTAATGGGACAGTAATGCCAAAAACGATACAATGATGAAAGTTGAGCAAATCAAGTTTTTTATTGCAAAAAAAAAAAAAAAAAAAATCCCAAGGGGGATGTCAATATGGTGGGTGAGTCTATATACAGTAGCTGTTGAGAAGACTGTGTTTCAGGCAAATCATTGTTTTAATTTTACTTGCCATGCTTGACTTTTCGAGGTATTTGTAAGAACTCCACCGCAATTGATTTATGACATCAGTTTATCTTCAAAATCCTTGTGCAGAGTACTTAAACTTTCAGATCTTTCGTATTTAATTAACTCATTCACTGCTATTCCTGAACGTATTCAAGAATTTAAAATATGTTGTAGTGCACTATTCCCGAATTTGTTCGGCTTTTGTTTTGTCTTGCTGGCTGGCTCTGGCAATGCTTTTTTTCCCTTCCACGAGGGGGCAGCATTTCTCTTTTTTTCATGTTCACGCTTTGCTACTGCTTCACCTGTTATTAAAGGGCTACCTAAAACCGATATGTATGTATTGCATTGTATTTATGACAGCTGCCATCATTTCAAGCTCGTATAACTCCAGACCCATAGAATTTAGCAATTGACTTTTTTCCGATGAACAAAGAGAGTCGTAAGGTTTCTTACACTGCATTGAAGGTTTATGTAGCCCTAAAACTCAATATTCTGCGGGTCCTGGAGTTTGAGTGACAATGACAAAAAAACTGGCTCTGGAGTGGACACATTTTTGCACATGTCTGGCAGTAAATGAGTTAAGAACAACATCCAATGAGACCTGTATATCAGTGTGCAAGAACAATCATGGTTGTTCAACTGGTATCAGTGTCAGCTTAGCCTCAGCCACATTCATTACATTCATCACTCCCACTAAAGTCTGAAGAATAAATTCAACAGAATGTCTTGGATGCAATGAAGGGGACGATGACCAAGACATGGAATGCAGTTCTTTAATTTGATTCGATTAGCTGTACAATGCCCACGTTTTAGTGTTATCCTCTCCCATGAAAATCTTCGTTCCCAACATTTAAGTACTTTTTAAAAAATCGTTCATTAAGTCTGAACAGCAGTCGCAAAACAACCCTGCTTGAACAGATGCAACCATACCATTGTGAAGCCAACATGTGGTATACTTCATCCCTTTCATCCAATTTCCAAGCCAAAGTTGGCAAATTTTTCCCAAATCACATGGCTGGTCTAATGCCAGCTCTTCTCTGAGTCTAAAATGCTCAAATACACCCATACTTTACCTTACTTATTGCATCTAATCGCATTTTGAAAGAGTCATCATTTTTCCTGACAAATTACACACACTTTCAAGTAAATCCAAAGTCCAAAGCGTTGAGTCTTTTTACACAAATTTGCTGAAAATTATAACATGCAAATGGTTGCAAAGAGACGAACTATGCAGTGAGAGATAATTGGCACATTATACAGTATGTCTTAAAGGACGTTTTATAGCATCTAAAATACCCAAAACATGCAGTATGATATTTTTAGTCAAGTGCAAAACACCAATAAAAATGACAAAGTGTCCAAAATCTGAAAAAAATTGAGCTGCGAATTGGGCATTTTCAGAAAGTCCCGCCCCCTGTTCGTGACGTCTTGCATTGCTTATGAATCAAAACAATGGCTTCAGATTCGGAGAATATGCTTTCTTGTAACACATCCAGTTATGAATATGATTCAAATAGTTCTGAAGAGTAAAGCATACATGGTTGCAATCAATTAAAGAATTTATTTATGCCATTTTGAGGCAACATTGGGGGAAAATCTGTCACCCAAAAAAGAGAGGCACAAAATAGCGACCTCCTGTGGCCACCTCCGTTTCCACAGGCTGATAAATTCCTTATATGGCGCTTGGACGCCCTCTTCTGGCCTTCTGGCGGCTTTTGGGTGCAACACGACGTCCCCAGACAACACAAGTACAGCAAAATACATTGACGTGATGGAAGGACCACTACAAAGCATCTTTTTTACGATCAAGAGGGGTCCTTTAGTGACGTCACGTACGGACTCGTCACCAACTCAAAAACAAGACTTCCTGAATGTTCAGCGTGAGTCTTAAAATGTAAAATATAGCTATATGCGGTGGAATCTTTGTAAAATACGCTCCGTAGAGGTCATTTGAAGCCATTTTACAAATTATGGACACAATTTGTCCGGAGACGTCGGTTGTCCTTTAAGATGTTCTGGTCTGATGAACAGTAATGCTAAGTGTTCAAGCCACAGGGCTTGGGTTGGATACTTATACATACACGCGCACATTATATTTTTAGCTTGTCGAGGTACCCATGCGGAAATGTTACCAAAAGGGCACGGATGAGCTTCCAGTTATTGACAAATCTAGACTGGACTCACTGTCTTTGCAATACCGACTAACTGTAGCTTTGCATGGATCGTTGCATCTAACAACCAGCTCGGCATTGCTCTGCTGCCCTCCCGCCTCAACCCTCTTGTTACAATTGTACTTTGCCACGTTTCAACAAACAGCTTCTTCCATATCGTGACATTTTTATTTTTAATTCAATGCGAAGGGGCGGTTACCCCACCACTTCGAAAATAATCTCTGGCTTGGGTGTCGGAGCACACACATTTTTATCATTCCTGTATGGTTGGTCATCTTTAAGAGAATGCGAGAGACAGAGAAGATGATCAAGGGAACAAGGGCTGAATTTAAAGTGCTCATCCTTGGCACTTTTAATCATTACTTGTGCTGCGTCCATGCATGTGATGATTACGGAGAGAACAGTTTCGTTTAGTCATCCACCCCCCCCCCTTTTTTTTGTTGCCAACGCTTTAAAGATATCCTTTTTCAAACGGCATTTCATCACATCCTGTGAAGCTGAGCCGCATTTCACACTTTGACAGGACAATCCAATCTTTGAGTAGTCAGTGAAGGTCCCACTCCTCTGAGCTCAAGAAAACAAAGCATTGCTAATTACCCCTAGTTGTGTAAATTGTGTTTGACTGTGTGGAAAATTGTTCATTACGAATGGTAATTCAATATTTACAATAGACCACTTTTGTATAATTAATAGAGTGAATAAATATTTGTGCAAAGGTGGCTTCATGCTTGCACATCATCCTTTTATTCCTGCCTGAGCTCAGCAGACTGTCCAACCTGCGGCAATCTCATTTGGACACATTGTAAATTTATATTCATGTCGCATGGGGTCACATTGATAGACTTTCCATCAATATTTTCATCTTAACTCATTCACTGCCAGACCATGTGCAAAAATGTGTTCACTCCAGGGCTAGGGCTTTTGTCATTTTCACTCACATTGCAGGGCTCACAGAATATTGAGTTTTCACACTACATAAACATTCAAATTAGGTATAAGAAACCTTTGACTCCCTTCTTTCATCAGAAGAAAACAAGTTAAATTAAATTATATGGGTCTGGAGTTATCTGAATTAAGTTATATGGGTCTGAAGTTATCTAAGCTTGTAATGGGGGTGGCTGTATAAAATACAATACAATAGATAAATAAAATATCATAAAAAATATGATTAAAAATATATATATAATAAAAATAAAAGTTTTTTTATATAGCAGTTCAACAACATCTGAAGCTATACCAAATCGCTAACATGGGCAAAAGAGAAATAGTGCCCCGTGTGGAAGTGAAAAACATTTCCAGAGGTCTGGCCAACGCTTTATCAGGACCCCCCACAAGAAAAAAAAAAACAAAACAGAACAAATTTGGGAATGGCGCTCTACGTCACACTTTTCAATTCCCGATTACATTTGGGAATGGAAGCGAATGAGTTAAATGTACCATTGTACTACTTCATTACTTTGCAGCCATGGTATTAATTTAACCATGTTTGAGACACATATTTTTCTGTGGACCAATTGTGGGGGTCCACCACAACAGAGGTGTTTGACTTTTTCTTTCTCCACACCCCTCCTTCAAACAAACACATGAGATGGAAACATATTTGAACATACACAAAATGCGCCAGTATAAAATATAATCTTGTCTGTTTCAGATATGCAGTACTGTATGTATGTATTCCTTAAAAGACGTCCCCAGTTGGGTGCCATATAATGTCTGCATGTGAGTGTCTGACCATGAGCTGTGGCCGACAGCAGCTTCCGCGCGAGTGTGTTTTACTCCTCCCCCAGCATTCAATAAACTGCTGAGAGGTGCCTCGGTGACTGTGGCCCTCCCCTTTCTCATGTTAAAGGCATTAAGGGTAAGTTAAGTATGCTGTAAAATCTATAAAAATGATCGTTGCTTTAAAGAGCGTCTACATACTAGGGGAGGAATGTTTACAGCGACATAAAAACATGGTGGAACACTTTTTGTTATGCAGTTGATTTTATTTAGTTGTATTTTTTTTATTCTTTCTGCAGCATGGCTTATGCCTGTTTGGGTCAGTAAAGAGGATGCAATGCCTTTGGGAATACTTTCACATGTGGGCCCAGTCCTTCCATTAGCCTAATAGTCATATTAATCAAGGTAACCCATAGCGTCATTAAAGATGGTTCTGGAATGGAAAGTCAAGTCAATAATTTTCGAAATGATAATATTTGACGGCACGAGTCTGGAACAGTTTTGCTGGATATATGTTTAGCACTGGGCGGCCCGGTAGCCGAGTGGTTAGCACACCGGTTTCACAGTGCAGAGGTCGCCGGTTCGCGTCCTGGTCCGGCCTCCCTGTGTGGAGTTTGCATGTTCTCCCCGGACCCGCGTGGGTTTTCTCCGGGTCCTCCGGTTTCCTCCCACACTCCAAAAACATGCATGGCAGGCAGATTGACCACTCCAAATTGTCCCTAGGTGTGAGTGTGAGAGTGACTGTTGTATGTCTTTGTGTGCCCTGCGATTGGCTGGCAACCAATTCAGGGTGTCCCCCGCCTCGTGCCCGAAGACAGCTGAGATAGGCTCCAGCAACCCCCGCGACCCTAATGAGGAATAAGCGGTACGGAAAATGAGATGAGATGTTTAGCACTGTTTATCATTGTTGGATGTTTTGTGTTCAGTTGCTCCAAAGAGTTAGATTTTTTTTCCCCCTCAAAAGTATTCAAAAGAGTGTCTTTATAATTGTTTTAAATTAATACCCAAAAAGGCATTTCATCTGTATTCACTTATTTACACTGTTGCCTTACTATTGTCTCAGTAACAAAAGTGGAGGCCAGTTTTGGAATTGTTTTTTGAGAACATGCAAATTATTGACCCAGAAAGTAATTATTTGTGCTTACTGAAATGAGGTCTTGAGAGATATAAAATTTGTCAAGCAACATCACATAGCTCGACCTGCTCTGGTCAGACAAAATGCAACCGCAACTATTCTCCCAACTTGATTATGAATCAAAATCACTACATTTTGCGGTGAGAGCTACAAATCTGTGCCTACCCTACCACCACAGCGCATTCACTACAATTGCAAAATTTGAACTGCAAGACGCAGGTTGCATTGTGGCAGCCAATCGGACTTACTAAGTGACACACAGATGCCGTCCTTTGCCTGAGCCAAAAAGGAGCTGGCCTGTTGAGTGCTGAGTGAGAAAGTTGGCGTATCTTTGGGAAGTGTATGCATTGACTTGTTAACAAGTGTTGCACCGTGAACCAATTTTACAAAAGCGTTAAGATCAGGTGTTTTTCCCAACTGCCAGCAACCTGAGTCACGACCTATGTCCATACATTTTAATTTCTTTATTTTTCTGCCAGAGAAGAAGGAGGAACCCTTCCTATTATATTTGGCTTGCATTGATGTGAGTGAAGCAGCTATGTTAGCATTTCGCGATCCAACTGCTGTGACATACACAAGATGAATCATTTCGCCCTTGGTTTAAACATAGCTTGGCTGCAATTGGCTGATAACCAGTAAAGCCCGAAGAAAACTGGGATAGGCTCCAGTCCACCCGCGAGCCTCGTGAGGATAAGCAGATTAGCAAATGGATGGGTTTGATAGATAAAGATCTTGGCGATTTCTAGTCAGCCCTGCCTCTTTCATTTTGAATTGTATGGTTTTGGTGTCATGTAGCTTCAGAGCTTTCCGTGTTGTCGTAGTGTCTTTTTGGAGTGTTGCATCAAGCAGAAATATGTACTGTAGATGTAAGACAGACTGTTTATTTTAAATAATAATAATAATACATTTTATTTTAAGCGCCTTTCAAAGCTCTCAAGGACACTTTACAGTCACAGACAAGCGTAGGTACGATAATAAAATACAATCACAAATAGAATACAATAAATAAAATACAATTATAAATACAAACATGAGAAAGAGCTACACGGAAAATGTAATTTTAAATCGGTGGGTTTTGAGATGAGATTTGAAGGTGGGAAGAGAGTCGATAATGAACTGCTGTGATTGAAAAGGGACCATGTGATGTAGAGGAGGTCTTGGAAGCAGAAAGGGGCATTAATTTGAGGGGGACTGACACCTTTAAATAAGACCCATGATTAATAGGAACTAGAAGAAGTTCCCAAGACCAATCAAAAGGTAGAATTTGGTTTGCTTAGGAATGGTGCCTTGCAGCTTTTTTCTCGGTTACAGTTTTTAAAACCTTATCATTGGAGTCTTGCCTAAAAGCTTAGAATTCCGTCCACCCTGTCCTTTTTCTTTATAGCCTGTCAGTCCCTCGGGGGGGGGGGGGGGGTTGGGGGGGTTCTTTTCTTGTTGACTTTTTGCCCTCTTTGGCTGCTAGATATCTGGTCAAACCAGCTGATAAATCACTCAAAGCAAAATCATTTTTTTCATATATAATCGATCACATGTTCATTTTCCTTTTGGAATTCACTGTTGCAGGGAGTTGGCATTCTCTTCCCCAAACAGGTAGCAAAGCATCAGAAATCTAAGAAAATGAGAAAAAAACTGTGACATGTATACATGTACATATGCATATATATTGTGTAATGATAGCCAATATCGCTAGACCCCCAAGAGAGCGACTAGTGGCCCTGAAATCGCTTCACTTTTCCCATTGAATTACAAAATCATCATCGACTAAGGCTGACATTATGCTACTCAACTTTTTTTCTTTTCAAGCAGCCTTGTAATTTAACAATCAACGATGATAATATATTCATGGACTGTGAATTGCGATTGTGCGTCTCAGAATCAATTTTGTCGCCCACCCCAACTGTTTTGTTTTCTCTCTGTTGCTTTCTGCATTCTCGCTTGCATCAGCGGAGTTGTCTGTGAGCTTGATAAATTGTTTCAATCAAACTCAATGGGCATGTTGCCCTCCTTACTTGGCAGTTTACCTGATGTCGTACTGTTTTAATGTTTTACATTTTTGTGGTTTTTGTTTTTTTTTTCCTTCTTGATCTGTCAAAATTATCCTCAGAAATCTTAAAGGACAACCGACACCATTTTTTTGTTTCCTAACTGACATCAGAAAAACGTTTCAGAGCATCTAAAAATACCCACGCAGGCTGATATTTTTAGTCAAATGCAAAACACCAATAAAAATGACTTTAAGTGTCCAAAAACTACTTCAAAATGACCTCAGAAAGTTTCAGAAGGTTTCAGGACGTCTTGACTTGCTCGAGAATCAAAACAATGTCTTCAGATTCCGAGAAGATGCGTTCTTGTTACTCATCCAGTTATGAATATGATTCAAATAGTTCTGAAGAGGAAAGCATAAATGTTTGCAATCGATCAAAGGAGTCCTCCCATGTCCAAACTAAGGCGCGGAAAATCCTACTGGACCTCAGGCAAGCGCTACCGATCCATGCGCACCAATCCAGCAGACATTTAAACAGCTTCTTCCCTCAAGCCATTAACTCTTTGAACAGTAGCCCAAATGGAACTGTATAGTGGGTCTTTGCAATTTTTTGATGATGATACTAGTGCAGTGTGTTCGACCGGAAACAAATTCCTTGTGTGTTCTACATACTTGGCAATAAAGATGATTCTGATTCCGATGTCAATTCGAGCCGTACAAATCTGTGCCTACCCTACCACCACAGCGCATTCACTACAATTGCAAAATTTGAACTGCAAGACGCAGGTTGCATTGTGGCAGCCAATCGGACTTACTAAGTGACACACAGATGCCGTCCTTTGCCTGAGCCAAAAAGGAGCTGGCCTGTTGAGTGCTGAGTGAGAAAGTTGGCGTATCTTTGGGAAGTGTATGCATTGACTTGTTAACAAGTGTTGCACCGTGAACCAATTTTACAAAAGCGTTAAGATCAGGTGTTTTTCCCAACTGCCAGCAACCTGAGTCACGACCTATGTCCATACATTTTAATTTCTTTATTTTTCTGCCAGAGAAGAAGGAGGAACCCTTCCTATTATATTTGGCTTGCATTGATGTGAGTGAAGCAGCTATGTTAGCATTTCGCGATCCAACTGCTGTGACATACACAAGATGAATCATTTCGCCCTTGGTTTAAACATAGCTTGGCTGCAATTGGCTGATAACCAGTAAAGCCCGAAGAAAACTGGGATAGGCTCCAGTCCACCCGCGAGCCTCGTGAGGATAAGCAGATTAGCAAATGGATGGGTTTGATAGATAAAGATCTTGGCGATTTCTAGTCAGCCCTGCCTCTTTCATTTTGAATTGTATGGTTTTGGTGTCATGTAGCTTCAGAGCTTTCCGTGTTGTCGTAGTGTCTTTTTGGAGTGTTGCATCAAGCAGAAATATGTACTGTAGATGTAAGACAGACTGTTTATTTTAAATAATAATAATAATACATTTTATTTTAAGCGCCTTTCAAAGCTCTCAAGGACACTTTACAGTCACAGACAAGCGTAGGTACGATAATAAAATACAATCACAAATAGAATACAATAAATAAAATACAATTATAAATACAAACATGAGAAAGAGCTACACGGAAAATGTAATTTTAAATCGGTGGGTTTTGAGATGAGATTTGAAGGTGGGAAGAGAGTCGATAATGAACTGCTGTGATTGAAAAGGGACCATGTGATGTAGAGGAGGTCTTGGAAGCAGAAAGGGGCATTAATTTGAGGGAGACTGACACCTTTAAATAAGACCCATGATTAATAGGAACTAGAAGAAGTTCCCAAGACCAATCAAAAGGTAGAATTTGGTTTGCTTAGGAATGGTGCCTTGCAGCTTTTTTCTCGGTTACAGTTTTAAAACCTTATCATTGGAGTCTTGCCTAAAAGCTTAGAATTCCGTCCACCCTGTCCTTTTTCTTTATAGCCTGTCAGTCCCTCGGGGGGGGGGGGGGGGGGGGGGTTCTTTTCTTGTTGACTTTTTGCCCTCTTTGGCTGCTAGATATCTGGTCAAACCAGCTGATAAATCACTCAAAGCAAAATCATTTTTTCATATATAATCGATCACATGTTCATTTTCCTTTTGGAATTCACTGTTGCAGGGAGTTGGCATTCTCTTCCCCAAACAGGTAGCAAAGCATCAGAAATCTAAGAAAATGAGAAAAAAACTGTGACATATACAGTACATATGCATATATATTGTGTAATGATAGCCAATATCGCTAGACCCCCAAGAGAGCGACTAGTGGCCCTTAAATCGCTTCACTTTTCCCATTGAATTACAAAATCATCATCGACTAAGGCTGACATTATGCTACTCAACTTTTTTTCTTTTCAAGCAGCCTTGTAATTTAACAATCAACGATGATAATATATTCATGGACTGTGAATTGCGATTGTGCGTCTCAGAATCAATTTTGTCGCCCACCCCAACTGTTTTGTTTTCTCTCTGTTGCTTTCTGCATTCTCGCTTGCATCAGCGGAGTTGTCTGTGAGCTTGATAAATTGTTTCAATCAAACTCAATGGGCATGTTGCCCTCCTTACTTGGCAGTTTACCTGATGTCGTACTGTTTTAATGTTTTACATTTTTGTGGTTTTTGTTTTTTTTTTCCTTCTTGATCTGTCAAAATTATCCTCAGAAATCTTAAAGGACAACCGACACCATTTTTTTGTTTCCTAACTGACATCAGAAAAACGTTTCAGAGCATCTAAAATACCCACGCAGGCTGATATTTTTAGTCAAATGCAAAACACCAATAAAAATGACTTTAAGTGTCCAAAAACTACTTCAAAATGACCTCAGAAAGTTTCAGAAGGTTTCAGGACGTCTTGACTTGCTCGAGAATCAAAACAATGTCTTCAGATTCCGAGAAGATGCGTTCTTGTTACTCATCCAGTTATGAATATGATTCAAATAGTTCTGAAGAGGAAAGCATAAATGTTTGCAATCGATCAAAGGAGTCCTCCCATGTCCAAACTAAGGCGCGGAAAATCCTACTGGACCTCAGGCAAGCGCTACCGATCCATGCGCACCAATCCAGCAGACATTTAAACAGCTTCTTCCCTCAAGCCATTAACTCTTTGAACAGTAGCCCAAATGGAACTGTATAGTGGGTCTTTGCAATTTTTTGATGATGATACTAGTGCAGTGTGTTCGACCGGAAACAAATTCCTTGTGTGTTCTACATACTTGGCAATAAAGATGATTCTGATTCCGATGTCAATTCGAGCCGTCAATGACAGCAATGTAGCACCCAGAAAATGCAGAAGATGGCGCCCAAACTCTGTTGGAAATGAGCTGATTTGTCTGCTGGGAATTTGTGTCAGCGAATATCAGATGGTTGTCTTGGTGCAACACACAACGATTCACCATCGCGTTATTTGTGTTTTCCTTCTAATTTTGCCATCAACACGAAGTTTTCAGACTAAACAAAGTACCCCAAAATGCATTGTGTCGCTTTCTCGATCAGGGGCGTTCCAAGCGTGACATCACGTGGGGATCGTCATCAACTCGAAAACAAGACTTCCTGAATATTCAGCGCAAGTCTTAAAACGTAAAATATAGCTATATGTGGTGGAGTCTTTGTAAAATACGCTCAGTAGAAGTCATTTGAAGTGATTTTACAAATTATGGACACAACTTGTCCAGAGGTGTCGGTTGTCCTTTAATGACCCCTTACAATTGTCAGCTAGCTGGCAGAGATAACGGTGTGCTTTTTTTTTCAATAATGACATTTAATTTTTTTTACGAACTATACATCCAGGAGCAAGCCATGGTTGATGTTAATAATAATTCAGGACATTTTAATTAACGTAGCTTGGGCTTCCTTTGTTTGCACAAAGCTGACTTGGAAGAGTGGGTCACGGTGCTCATGCAGAGACAGCATTCTCGGATGTTTGTTTAAGACTTGACTGAAAGACAGAAAATCCTGTCAGATTTGAGCAATGGCTTATCCAGCAGCCAAGTAAGTGCATCCTCCTGATATGGTTCTGGTGATGTGTTCATTCTCAACACAATGGAAGCTCTCATACTCTCTCATCTGCTTATTTAGTTATATATTTATTTTTGCTCTGTGTAATTCAGATTGAAGAAGTCAATCAAATTGCGATCTGCCCTTTTGCAGGTACTCATCGTACCATAAAAAATATGTTGCACGTCATGCTGCTGTTTGAACCTTACAGATTTATCTATTTGCTCATTTATTTATTTATGGTTTATGAGTTGATACTTTCCACTATTCGCTGTGAAACATGCCGATAGAAAGGTAGGTTGGAGTGGAATGGAACCTACTAACTTGAAGTCACATACACATTTCTTCTTTCTACTTCATGGTTACGACAGTGGACAATGAATCATATTATCAGCTTGCAGTGTGCATGTAATGTTGACCTGAAACAGGATGAGTAATGCACTGCACATCTGCATTCAGGGCACAACATTGCATCCGGATTGCAATTGTACTTCATGGACTTGATCATCAACATTTACCGACATTTTTAGTTCCAAAGGTTTCCACCCCCTCGCATAAATGAAACTCAGCTTCATGTGTCTGTGTAAGCTCTCAGTCGTACAGGAGTGGTCCATCGATGAGAAGGTTTCTTCAGCCGTCATCTGTACAAAAGTGAAGGTTTCGGACGTTTCGCCTCCTATCCAAGAGGCTTCGTCAGCGAACTAAAGTCTGACTGGTCGTATCGGCCCCATTTATATATCCCTAATGTCCAGACCTGGTGGCGCCGGACACAGCTATGATGGGTCCCTACTCTCAGGTTGGGGGGGGGCGCGGGACCCCCCCCTGTGGCCCCACTGATTGTTCCTACATTCCTGACTAACGATTGGCCTATTACACCCACACCCCCCGGTATCACCTCATCAGCATAACGACCCTCATCAGCATTGCGAAAGTTGCCTAACCTGTTTTGCCTGAGCAGGCTATTGTATGAACGATCCAAATTGAACCTCACACCACCAGACCGGTTTAATGAAGGATTTTGTTGTTTTATAAGAATCGCCTCTTTTACCCCCCTTTCAAACCATCTATGTTCTTTCGCTAAGATTTTGGGCCTCATTGTCGTCAAATGAGTGGTTGCTAGCTTTTAGGTGCAAATGTACTGCCGATTGAGGCCCACTAGTATTATCCCTGCGATGTTGATAAAGTCTTTTTTTGAGAATTTGTTGAGTCTCCCCAATGTACTGCTCTTTACAATTTTCATTCTTACAATGTATGGAATAAACTACATTACTTTGTTTTTCATTTGGTAGCCTATCTTTTGGATGCACTAATTTTTGCCTTAACGTGTTTATCGGTTTGAAATAAGTAGGAATTTTATGTTGCCAAAGGACTCTTTGTAATTTTTCAGAAACTCCTGCAATGTACGGTACTGCTACTCCTCTCCTTTTAGAATCTTGAGAATTATTGGTTTCGTTCGCTATTCTTTCTTTCTGACATTTGTTGAATGACCACTGAGGGTACCCACAGTTAGTGAGTGCTCTCCAGCTTCATGTGGTACCTTCTTTAAAATAGACTCAAACATTTGTTGTGTACAAATCACATTGGAAGCATCGGTACTGCGAACCATAACCAATGTGCAGTGATGCATTTGATAGTTGTTAAAAGGTAACTTACTCTCAAAATACCTGCATTGAAAATATGGGCCGGTGTGATCATTTGAGAATCAGAACGCATTGATTCCAACATTGCCTTTCACCAGTGGCGGGCCGTGCATGTCAACCCTAGGCCTTCAGTAGTGCCATGTCTGAATCACTCCACAGCTGCGAATGTGGTGAGATATTACTACACATCCACTATAGGGTGCCGTTGGCCAGGAAATTACTTGTGACTTGAAGAAACTGAAAAGATATTGTGACTAAACTGTTCGGATTTTTGCTATGAACATGTGGATTCATGATAACCTCATAAAATTGCAATATTTGCTTTTTTGCTAGTTTTGGGAAGCTGCCCAATGTTAATAATAATTCAGGACATTTTAATTAATGTAGCTTGGGCTTCCTTTGTTTGCACAAAGCTGACTTGGAAGAGTGGGTCACGGTGCTCATGCAGAGACAGCATTCTCGGATGTTTGTTTAAGACTTGACTGAAAGACAGAAAATCCTGTCAGATTTGAGCAATGGCTTATCCAGCAGCCAAGTAAGTGCATCCTCCTGATATGGTTCTGGTGATGTGTTCATTCTCAACACAATGGAAGCTCTCATACTCTCTCATCTGCTTATTTAGTTATATATTTATTTTTGCTCTGTGTAATTCAGATTGAAGAAGTCAATCAAATTGCGATCTGCCCTTTTGCAGGTACTCATCGTACCATAAAAAATATGTTGCACGTCATGCTGCTGTTTGAACCTTACAGATTTATCTATTTGCTCATTTATTTATTTATGGTTTATGAGTTGATACTTTCCACTATTCGCTGTGAAACATGCCGATAGAAAGGTAGGTTGGAGTGGAATGGAACCTACTAACTTGAAGTCACATACACATTTCTTCTTTCTACTTCATGGTTACGACAGTGGACAATGAATCATATTATCAGCTTGCAGTGTGCATGTAATGTTGACCTGAAACAGGATGAGTTATGCACTGCACATCTGCATTCAGGGCACAACATTGCATCCGGATTGCAATTGTACTTCATGGACTTGATCATCAACATTTACCGACATTTTTAGTTCCAAAGGTTTCCACCCCCTCGCATAAATGAAACTCAGCTTCATGTGTCTGTGTAAGCTCTCAGTCGTACAGGAGTGGTCCATCGATGAGAAGGTTTCTTCAGCCGTCATCTGTACAAAAGTGAAGGTTTCGGACGTTTCGCCTCCTATCCAAGAGGCTTCGTCAGCGAACTAAAGTCTGACTGGTCGTATCGGCCCCATTTATATATCCCTAATGTCCAGACCTGGTGGCGCCGGACACAGCTATGATGGGTCCCTACTCTCAGGTTGGGGGGGGCGCGGGACCCCCCCCTGTGGCCCCACTGATTGTTCCTACATTCCTGACTAACGATTGGCCTATTACACCCACACCCCCCGGTATCACCTCATCAGCATAACGACCCTCATCAGCATTGCGAAAGTTGCCTAACCTGTTTTGCCTGAGCAGGCTATTGTATGAACGATCCAAATTGAACCTCACACCACCAGACCGGTTTAATGAAGGATTTTGTTGTTTTATAAGAATCGCCTCTTTTACCCCCCTTTCAAACCATCTATGTTCTTTCGCTAAGATTTTGGGCCTCATTGTCGTCAAATGAGTGGTTGCTAGCTTTTAGGTGCAAATGTACTGCCGATTGAGGCCCACTAGTATTATCCCTGCGATGTTGATAAAGTCTTTTTTTGAGAATTTGTTGAGTCTCCCCAATGTACTGCTCTTTACAATTTTCATTCTTACAATGTATGGAATAAACTACATTACTTTGTTTTTCATTTGGTAGCCTATCTTTTGGATGCACTAATTTTTGCCTTAACGTGTTTATCGGTTTGAAATAAGTAGGAATTTTATGTTGCCAAAGGACTCTTTGTAATTTTTCAGAAACTCCTGCAATGTACGGTACTGCTACTCCTCTCCTTTTAGAATCTTGAGAATTATTGGTTTCGTTCGCTATTCTTTCTTTCTGACATTTGTTGAATGACCACTGAGGGTACCCACAGTTAGTGAGTGCTCTCCAGCTTCATGTGGTACCTTCTTTAAAATAGACTCAAACATTTGTTGTGTACAAATCACATTGGAAGCATCGGTACTGCGAACCATAACCAATGTGCAGTGATGCATTTGATAGTTGTTAAAAGGTAACTTACTCTCAAAATACCTGCATTGAAAATATGGGCCGGTGTGATCATTTGAGAATCAGAACGCATTGATTCCAACATTGCCTTTCACCAGTGGCGGGCCGTGCATGTCAACCCTAGGCCTTCAGTAGTGCCATGTCTGAATCACTCCACAGCTGCGAATGTGGTGAGATATTACTACACATCCACTATAGGGTGCCGTTGGCCAGGAAATTACTTGTGACTTGAAGAAACTGAAAAGATATTGTGACTAAACTGTTCGGATTTTTGCTATGAACATGTGGATTCATGATAACCTCATAAAATTGCAATATTTGCTTTTTTGCTAGTTTCGGGAAGCTGCCCAACGTTTCTTAATGATGTCCATCTATTCTTGAAACAATCTTTCTGTCATGATCTGGTTGGCGACCAACGGGGGGCGCTGTCGGCCCCGCCTGCACCTGCACAGGTGCTGGTCGTCCCGATCAGATTGGCGACCAGCGGGTAGCGAAGTCAGCCCTGCCGGCAGCCTCGCAGGTGCTGGTCGTTATAATCAATGACACTTAAAAGGACACCTGGCACGATCATCCGGTGCCAATTCATTGTTTGTTTGCTGCTTGTTTGGTGCATGCATTGTGTACGTGTTTGTTTAACCTTGGCGGACTTTTACACTTGGGTTTTCTTTTGCTACTTTGTATTTTTTCCATTCAGATCATTTTGATGTTTTACATTTTGTTCCTGCTGACTTTATTTTAATACAATTTGTCAAACAACCTCCTGCTCCCTCCGGCCTGCTTTTTGGGATCCGAACCCGCCATCACCACCTCGCAAAACGTGACACTTTCACAGTATTTCTGCCACCAAATCCATTTCTTCTCCTCCTTCAACGATTGCAGGTTGACAAAACCTCTTTTGAATGGATACAATATATTTGCTTATGCAGCCCGTTACAGATACAATTTGCTAGCTCTGGCCAGTATGCTCTTCACTAGCGGCTAGTGATACTATGATTGGCTAGTGACTAGCCAATCAGAATTTGGGACAACTCTGATGTTTCCAGCGCCTTCCAGCAGGCCTTGGGTTGCCAACTTGAACTCTGATTGGTTACCTTGGTTTGGTTCGGGGCCGCCACAAAAATGGACAAAATCCGACTTCAACGGACAGTTAGGACGGCGGAAAAAATCATTGGCACCGCCCTACCCACTCTCGAGGACTTGCACACTGCAAGAATCCAAACTAGGGCGCGGAAAATCCTACTGGACCCTCCGCACCCTGCCCACCACCTTTTCCAGCTACTCCCCTCAGGCAGGCACTACCGATCCATGCGCACCAAATCCAGCAGACATTTAAACAGCTTCTTCCCCCAAGCCATTAACTCTTTGAACTCTTTCAACAGTAGCCAAAATGGAACTGTATAGTGCCACTTAGCAGTTTTTTTGACAACGATACTAGTGCAGCGTGTTCTACCGGAAACAAATTCCTTGTGTGTTCTACATACTTGGCAATAAAGATGATTCTGATTCTGATTCTGATTCTGATTAAAGCAACAGTTTCATCGATATTGGTTTTTATGCTCCAGGGCCCGTCGAACTGATTGTGAAGGCGTCCTAGTAGATTTCTGCCCCCGGTAACAAATATAAAAACACACTTTTGGAAGCATCACAACAGGGGAAAAGCAATGAATGGAAGCTGAAAGACAATTTGCAATTATTCAATAAAAATTCATAAACAAAATATATTTCACATTTGTCTGTGATTCAGATATTTTTAGGCCAGCAGAGAAGGCCTTGCGGGCCCTGATGGCCCACCACCGCTTTTCACAAGTTTCACCTGTATTTTCTGAAATTGTGAGTCTATGAACAGAGCGAACGTGTTTTACATTGGTCTTAACCAAGAACTATAACCTAATTCCAGCAGCACTTGGCTTTTGGATTTGTCGAGGCATGGTGGAAGCCTCAATGTTTTTTGAAAATGTGCCATGCTTTAAGTTATAAAGCCTGCATAATGGCCGTCTTAAATATTCTGCTTCTCTTCCGTTATGCCTCTTTTGTCTTTGGATATTGTGTTATATGTTCTTATCTTGCTACATTGAGATTAAAACTGAGCTCTGGTGAGCACCTCAAACACTACCCTCTTCATTTTGCCGTGCTGTTCTGTTTTACTAACTGTAGTTATATCATGCCGAAAGTGTATTGAGCTGCGCATCACATCGGGCTCAGTGACGCTGATGCATAATGTACACAGTATCCCCATAAGTTTTAGACCATACTGTTATTGTTGGGTTAAATGTTGTTCTTCTGGTTCAGTTCTTCATTTGTGTAGTCTAAATATTAAATCAGCAGGAAGCAAGGTGATATACAAAAAAGAATATTTATTTATCAGGCAGCGAGAGTAAGTTCTCAATGAGAGAGCATAGCGGAGAGAGAAGAGCGAGAGCCAGCGCACGTCCCAAACAGATAGTTAGACCTTGGATTACGAACTTAATTGGTTCCCAGACAGAGTGTGTAAGGCAACAAGTGTCTATCCCCAAAGAAAATTTCCCATAGGAAACCATTAAAATGAGAATAATCCGTTCCGAGGTCTCCATAAAATATAATTTTCAACTAAATAAGCCTTAAAACTACACACAACATACATTATTCTATGTATAATAAATGTGCAATTGCATTGTAATGAAAGAAATACACTGCACTGTGTGATAAAGTCACTTTATTTACATTTGTGATGCTCGTTGATGGCTCTTAATTGACACCTGTTGCTTTCTGACTTGTAAGATCTTACGAAACTGAGGCATCACATTATCGTTCATTATGTTGAAGATTCTCATAGCCTTTTTTGGATGGAACTGTTCAATAATAGCCTGCACATCAACTCCCGGATGGCCTGATTCTGCTTGTCCTTTTGAAGGCAAATCAAATCCTCTGTGTCTAGGACCTCATTATGGTCAGCAACAACCTCCTCGATGTCATCTGCATCCACTTCGAGTCTCGTAGGTGCTGGCACAGATTTTATTACAACAAAAGGCGCTAGTCCGATGATTCCACGGACGCGGAATAAGACGCGACAAAAGAAGGCGGGCGGGGCGATCCGTCCAGCATGTTCGCGATCCCGGAAAGCACCAATCGCTGCTAACAATCACCTCGGCAAAGCAAACTCTTGAACTTGCCAGCACAAGACACAGCGAGGCGTTGTAATCATGTCACTAGTGAGGTGACAGCGACTCGTTGAAATGCCCCAGTATCGGTGATGAGGGGATCAACACGCACACCACGCACATTCGCGATCCTGGAAAGCACCAAACTTACGCGATCGCGGCTAACAATCACCTCCGGCAAAGCAAACTGTTGGACTTTCCAGCACAAGCGTCGTAATCATGTCACTGGTGAGGTGACGGCAACTCGTTGAAATGAAATGAAATTGAAGTGTCTTCTTCGGCTGGCGGCTGGCGGCCCCAGCTGTCAACTCACACGTGACAATTTCGGTGTCATTAGTCACGTGAAAGCATCGACTAAAGAACGCCTTTGTGTAAAGCTTTTAGGCGAAGGATGGTAGCAATGGTGAACGGTACCGGGCTCTTTATTTGTAGAATGGTCGTAGAAAGTTACTCTCAGGTAAGTGACACACAGCGTGAGACATGTGTCAGGCTGAGATTCACATGACAGCCGCGGTGTGCACATGTGATGCCACAAACGCACACCTCGTTCGTGTTTCTCAATGATCTCCTTCTCCTCGACGGTGATTATTAGGGGATCGTCTTGCATTCATTTCCTAATAGTGAAATTATCTGCAAAAAGTTCCTCGGACGCGATCGACGTGCGAATTCAGAGAGAGGGGGTGTGGAAAGGTGCGCCGGCTGGAGCGCTGTTCGGTCGTGTGCTCCCGCCGAAGATCCGTAGATCACTCCGCCATATCCGAACATCACTCCGCCAGCCGTGGTGGGTGTGTATCTGGAAAAGTAGTGCATATTTTTTGTTTAATTTTCATAAATTTGACGTTCCTAAACCGAAAAGTTTGTAGGTGTTCGTAAGCTGAGACATATATGTATAGACAGCATGAGTAATGTCATTTTTGAAAGGACCTATCAGTTGCTAGATACAATCATGAATATTTATTATTAGACTGAAATATGCTAAATTTGTATCCGAAGTACATAAGCTGAGTACATGTATACTAACTAACATATACAAATAACTAAACTACAGGCATATATAGACTAACTAACTTATAAGAATAAGTAGAAATGAAATAACATAGGATGTTTTTAGCATGTGTATATAACTAGTTCTAACAGTTATCTTCTCCAATGAGAATAGTAAAAGTAAGGAGCAGCAGGTGTCTCCTCGAGCTGCCTTTCTGGCTGTCACAGTGAGCTCACCGCATGCATTTTGACATTGAACGAAAAAGACAAGGACTGGGCAGATGAACTCAACCGCTTTTTCAATCGGTTTGACAAGACGCCAGCCGCCCCCGGCCCACCGTCAACTTCACCTGTAGCTGCACCTGCACCAACTCTCACTGTGGCCTTACCCTCCCTGCCCCCTCTCACGACCAGCTTTCCACAACCAACATCTGCCCTCCCAACCGTTGCCACACCCTCAGCCGCCACTCTGCCTCCTGGTTCCTGCCTGTCTGTCACAACTGCGCAGGTGAGGAACCAACTGAGGAGGATGAAGGTGAGGAAGGCAGCAGGTCCGGATGACATCAGTTCCCGACTCCTCAAGACCTGCTCCGACCAGCTGTGTGACATTGTCCAGCACTTGTTCAACCTGAGCCTGAAGCTGGGCAGAGTTCCACAGCTGTGGAAAACGTCATGCCTGGTCCCAGTGCCCAAGATTGCCAACCCCAAAGAGCTCAACAGCTACAGACCGGTGGCGCTGACGTCTCACCTGATGAAGACGCTGGAGAGACTCGTCCTCACCCACCTGCGACCGCTGGCAAGCTCATCGCTGGACCCGCTGCAGTTTGCCTACCAGCCCAGCATCGGTGTGGAGGATGCCATCATCTACCTCCTCCATACGGCGTTGCTGCACCTGGAGAATGCTGGGAGCACGGTGAGGATCACATTCTTCGATTTCTCCAGTGCCTTCAACACCATCCAGCCCAGTCTACTGGGGGACAAGCTGCAGCATGCCGGAGTCGACCATCACCTCACATCCTGGATTACAGACTACCTCACAAACAGGCCACAGTACGTGAGGGTAAAGAACTGTGAGTCGGACAGGCTTCTCTGCAGCACCGGAGCGCCGCAGGGAACAGTCCTGGCTCCATTCCTCTTCACCCTCTACACCTCGGACTTCAACTACAACACCCCAACCTGCCACCTTCAGAAGTTCTCTGACGACTCAGCTATTGTCGGCCTCATTACAGAGGGAGACGATAGGGAGTACAGGGGACTGACAAAGGACTTTGTGGACTGGTGCCAGCAGAATCACCTCCAGATCAACACTGGCAAAACCAAGGAGCTGGTGGTGGATTTCTGCAGGAAACAATCGTCACCTGCACCATTGAACATCCAGGGTTCGGACATTGAGAGGGTGACCTCCTACAAGTACCTGGGTGTTACTCTCAACAATAAACTGGACTGGACAACAAACACGGATGCCCTAATCAAAAAGGGACAGAGTCGCCTCTTCCTCCTCAGGAAACTGAGGTCTTTTGGAGTTCAGGGGTCACTCCTAAAGACTTTCTATGACTCTGTGGTGGCATCAGCCATCCACTATGGCATTGTCTGCTGGTCAGGCAGCATCACCACCCGGGACAGAAAAAGACTGGAGCGCTTTGTCAAGCGGGCCAGTTCTGTCGTGGGCTGCTCGCTGGACTCTCTTGAGGAGGTGGGCAACAGACGGACGCTAGCTAAACTAAAAGCTATGACGGACAGCCCCTCCCACCCCCTCCTGCCCATCCTGACAGCTCTGGGTAGCTCCTTTAGCCAGAGACTATTACACCCGCGCTGCAAGAAGGAGAGGTACCGCCGCTCGTTCCTACCGACTGCTGTCAGGCTTCACAATTCCCAATGATCACATGTGAAAAAAAAAAAAAAAAAAAAAACTGGACACTTGTAAATATGGGTTGTTGCAATATATCTTAATGCATCTCTTGATTCTGCACTATGTACAGTCTTGTTTATAGAACGGTTTTTGCACATCTACATTTGCACAGTATACAGTTGACATTTTTATTTTGTTATGCTTGAATATCTTGTTTTCTATCCTTTCACTCCCACCCCAACCCCATCCCTCTTCAATTGCTGCTGTGGACTGCAAATTTCCCCATTGCGGGACGAATAAAGGTATTCTGGTCTTGTATGTGAAAGTGTGGCTCTCACACCTGAACAACCTTTTCAAAGTTCTCCTCACGTTAATATATTTGTCACAAATCCCATCTTGTCTGTTACGTTAAGTGAAATGCGAATTTCATGTTGCTTTGAAATGTCACCATACTCCTGAACTCTTAATAGTCCTCCAATGAATGTATGTATGCTTCAATGTTTATGTCATTGATTTAATTAATGTGCATCTCCAAAAAGGAATGTTGTATTTGCTCCCCATTGCTGCTCTAACATGATGTAATGGCAAAATACGTTTTACACAGTCACAACCTTGAACCTCATTTTCACTTTTAAACAACTTTTTATTTTCATGATATATATTTTTAATGGTCCCAAAAATGTCAAAGTGAATCCCACCACCTCACTTTTTGCTTCTCTCTCCTCCAGCTGAGGATGACGGACTCTGGGAGAATGGTCTTTCCTACGAGTGCCGCACGCTCCTCTTCAAAGCCATCCGCAACCTGCTGGAGCGCTGCCTCATGAATCGCAGTTTTGTGCGCATTGGCAAGTGGTTTGTCAAGCCTTACGAGAAGGATGAGAAGCCCATAAATAAGAGGTTAGTGTCAGCGTGCTACGGCTTTTGATTCGTTTGGATTTGTTTTTGATTGTTGGGCTGTGATGTGGTCTGGTGCAGCTCAGCGGCTTGCACGAGGCTGTCCGTGACACAAGGTGAACCGTTTTATTGCCTTTTGTTTGTTTAAGGTTAAGCTGCAGAGTGCACACTCAGCTTGAATCTAAGCATGCAGTGATCTTTTATTTCAACGCAACAAATCTATACGGTCAATTTTTTAAAAACCCTTCAAGGGACAGCGGTTTCTCCAGTGGACAGCTTATCATGTTATCCTGTTACAAGGGGCATGAAAGGGTAAAATAAGCTTTTGTCATTACCTCGCAGGCTTTACATTGTCACCACTAGTGGTGGTCTGCCTGGAGTCTGAGGTTCACCTGACCTGTTTAATAGTTCTTGGGCAATAGCTTGAAGTTCTGAAAGTGAAATTCACAGCATTGCCACGTCTGATGTCCCTGATCATAGCTACAAGCAACATGGCGCAACCACACATTTTTCACACTAATTCAATTCAAATTTTGAAATCCCCTGTGTTGCCAGAAAGTAGTACATGTGGAGTAATAGGATAAATAAAAGACCAGCTTATTCTGAACTTCAATCATTGGCTCACATCCATTCTATTATGAACTTAAACAGCTTGTTAAAATAATGACAGCACCGGTATTATTTTTTTATTGTCTCCCAGTGCTTTAGTGTGTCCACATGACAGACAATGAGACTACTCAATCAATCGATGAGAAGGTTTCTTCAGCCGTGATCTGTACAAAAGTGAAGGTTTCGGACGTTTCGCCTCCTATCCAAGAGGCTTCGTCAGCGAACTAAAGTCTGACTGGTCGTATCGGCCCCATTTATATAACCCTAATGTCCAGACATGGTGGCGCCGGACACAGCTATGATAGGTCCCTACTCTCAGGTTGGGGGGGGGGGGGGGGCAGGAGACCCCTCCCTGTGGCCCCACTGATTGTTCCTACATTCCTGACTAACGACTGGCCTATTACCCCCACTCCCCCCGGTATCACCTCATCAGCATAACGACCCTCATCAGCATTGCGAAAGTTGCCTAACCTGTTTTGCCTAAGCAGGCTATTGTATGAACGGTCCAAATTGAACCTCACCCCACCAGACCGGTTTAATGATGGATTTTGTTGTTTTATAAGAATCGCTTCTTTTACCCCCCTTTCAAACCATCTATGTTCTTTCGCTAAGATTTTAACCTCATTGTCGTCAAATGAGTGGTTGCTAGCTTTTAGGTGCAAATGTACAGCCGATTGAGGCCCACTAGTATTATCCCTGCGATGTTGATAAAGTCTTTTTTTTGAGAATTTGTTGAGTCTCCCCAATGTACTGCTCTTTACAATTTTCATTCTTACAATGTATGGAATAAACGACATTACTTTGTTTTTCATTTGGTAGCCTATCTTTTGGATGCACTAATTTTTGCCTTAACGTGTTTATCGGTTTGAAATAAGTAGGAATTTTATGTTGCCAAAGGACTCTTTGTAATATCTGAAAAATTACAAAGAGTCCTGTAATATCTGAAAAATTAGCTTGGATAGGAGGCGAAACGTCCGAAACCTTCACTTTTGTACAGATGACGGCTGAAGAAACCTTCTCATCGATGGACCACTCCTGTACGACTGAGAGCTTACACAGACGTAGTCCTCAATCAAGTGTTCAGGAATCTTTCTGATTCATCCATCCACCTATTTTCCGTACCGCTTATTCCTCACTAGGGTCGCGGAGGGTGCTGGAGCCTATCCTAGCTGTCTTCGGGCATGAGGCGGGGGACACCCTGAATTGGTTGCCAGCCAATCGCAGGGCACACAAAGACGTACAACAGTCACTCTCACACTCACACCTAAGGACAATTTGGAGTGGTCAATCTGCCTGCCGTGCATGTTTTTGGAGTGTGGGAGGAAACCGTAGGACCCGGAGAAAACCCACGCGGGTCCGGGGAGAACATGCAAACTTCACACAGAGAGGCCGGACCGGGACGCGAACCGGCGACCTCTGCACTGTGAAGCCGGTGTGCTAACAACTCGACTACCGGGCCGCCCTTCTTTTTTGATTCCCTTTTTGTAATTAGATGCACTCAACTACCACCTTTTGCATTGATTTTTCATAGTTGTATTTTGTCAGTGTCTGAAACTCATGACAAAAAGTTAGCAGACACCAAGGCAGACAACTCTGAAAAGTCACCTGCCCGGCCATAAAGTTGCCTGCCCCATTTTTCACAAGTTGAAACACAAGAAGATGACTATTCACAAAAAAAAAACAAAAAAACATGTTGTGAAGTCGATGAGAAGGTTTCTTCAGCCGTCATCTGTACTTTTTTGAAGGTTTCGGACGTTTCGCCTCCTATCCAAGAGGCTTCGTAGGAGGCGAAAACGTCCGACACCTTCAAAAAATTACAGCTGACGGCTGAAGAAACCTTCTCATCGATGGACCACTCCTGTACGACTGAGAGCTTACACAGACGTATTGTTGCGAAGTATAAACAATTTTTTTATAATTAAGGAAGTACCTACCACAAATGGTAAATATCCCTTGCTGAAGATTTTGCTCCAGTTGTCGTTTGTCGTCATGGTGCACAATGCAATGTTTGTGTTGCGTTGTCTGCTAAAAGCCACGGGGACTCCTCTTTCTAAGCGCCTTTCAAAACTCTTAAGTACACTTTACAGTCACGGTATAATGGCACAAAACAGGCTTCTGATTGGCTGCCGTGCCGAGTATGTAAATTGACAAACGAACATTAGTTTGGAAGAACACAGGATTGATTCGCTGACTGCCGTGTAGAAATGTCATAGTACGTCCTGTGGCAGGCCATCCTTCTTGAGCAGCCTCAGGAAGTACATCCTCTGTTTATATGTGTCAATATGTAACTACTTTTGGCGAGGTTGTTGCCAGATCTCCCAGTCGAGCGTCCACGGCTCCATGCCGCAACAATTATCCATTTTGCACACCGACATATGTCTCTTTTGCATTTCCTCTGTCAACAGGGTGTCACCGTTTTCCGCATGGTGAGCTTAATCGGCATGAGATGAAATAATGGGTAAAATGATGCAAAACAGAACGAGTGGCAACAATCATGACTTGTTTAGCTCGCTAAACAAGAGGAAAATAAATGAGTGCTCCCCTCCACACCCTTATGCTGTCTCAGAACAGACTGGACAGGTTATACATAGCGGTGCAACCACCCTGAATTTTACTTATTGTCACGGATGTTCTGATTCCTTTTGTGTGCTTCGGAGAAAACTGGAATTTTAACGGACAAAATACATTCTTTTAGTGGTTTGCTTTAAAATTCCTTTTGATCGTATCCGAACTATGTTATGTCTTAAAATGCAGGCCCAAATTGTAGTTAACTCTTAATTGTTTGCGGCTTTGAATCAATTTGATGTACTTTTCCCAACTTTCGATAGTAAAAATAGATGTAAGATTAGGGATGGCCTGCTCATTTGCCATCTGCTGATGGCAAACGCTGAAAAGACCTCTAACCCCACGCCTCCCCGTTAATCATCCAAAGTCTCCAGTTGGTAGCGGCTTCAACCAGCTGACAGTGTTCATAACCTCAACCCTAGCCCTCAGCCTGTGTTGAAATGCTTACATCATCCCCCACCCTGCACCAGCCTCCTTGATCTTTTTGTGTACTGAATACTAAGTCGTATACACTTAAATACTGTTGGATGCATTAAACATTCTGAAGAGGTCAACATCATGAAATAGTGGGCACATCCTGTTTTATCTTTTCACGTTTGTAAAAAAAAAAATAGAAAAAACAGCATGTGCTTACAAGTGAGAGTCATTCTTTGTCTGGTGTGCAACGTTCCCACATAGTGCAACAAGGTTTTTCCGGTGAAACTGTAAGACACACTGGCTTTGGAAAACAGCAGGAGAGAAAAAAAGAGGGAGACTCCGAAGAGCGATGGAGAGGGGGAAACGGACGATGGAGAGCTCATCTTGGTTGTCATGGCAGCAGAGAAATACACCCTGGGATCGTGTGTTTCCAAGGTGAAGCTGGATGCTTGCGCTCCATTGGCCAGAGTCGACTTGTCAACTTGCTCCTAATTGGCCGCGTTTCCGAAAACTAGTACGACGTTCCATCCAGTCGGCTTTGATGTCTCAATTTTGATCAGGACAAAGGGATATCATTTCGTCTGCTCAAACATGTGCTGTGTGTTCAAAGCAGCGGTTACAAGATGCGCCCCAGCGACTCTGCGATAATAAAAGCAATACATTTCATCTCTGTTGCGTTTGAACAAATGTGTTCTTTTCATTTCATTGAATGGACTTCCTTTGAATGAGAACGTACATTCAAGCACATGACACACGTGCTCCTGTCATGTGTCCGAAAACATTCTTTTGGCATTGTTGTGTCCGATGTTAGGAGGTAAAAATGTGTGTCTGTGGATGTCTGCGTGTGTGTCCCGGTGCACCGCGGAAGCGCCAGGCAGCACTTTTGTTAAGTAGGACAGTGCGGGATAAAGGGCCATTGCCTCCAGTCTGGGGCTAAACCGCTAAATTTATCCCCTCCGTGCTCTGAGTGCAAGACAAACACACAGGGAGACGAGCGTGCAAACAGAGGTGTGTGTGTGTGTGTGTGTGTGTGTATGTGTGTGTGTGTGTGTGTGTGTGTGTGTGTGTGTGTGTGTGTGTGTGTGTGTGTGTGCGTGTGCGTGCGTGTGTTTGTGTGTGTGTGTGTGTGCGTGTGCGTGCGTGTGTGTCAACAACCTGCATGTGGTTTCCAAAGAGAAGCCGGCGCGAGCAAGGAATAACGTGCTTGGAAACAGTCACAAAGCATGTAGACATCCACGAAAGGGGTAAAATACCCTTTACCCTTGACTATTTTTTCTTGTAATTTATTCGTCTTTCCAGTAACAGGACCATATGTCTTGCTGTTCTGGTTATATATGGTGTCAGAATCAGAATCATCTTTATTGCCAAGTATGTACAACACACAATAAATGTGTTCCCGGTACAACACACTGCACTAATGTCATCAACAAAAAATAGAACACTATACAGTTCTGTTTGGGTTACTTTTTAAAGAGTTCATGGCTTGGGGAAAGAAGCTGTTTAAATGTCTGCTGGATTTGGTGCGCATGGATCGGTAGCGCCTGCCTGAGGGGAGTAGCGGGAAAAGGTGGTGTGCAGGGTGCAGAGGGTGCAGTAGGATTTTTCGCACCCTTGTTAGGATTCTTGCAGTGTGCAAGTCCTTGAGAGTGGGTGTCTTTTGTCTAAAATACACTGTCTAATATTTCATATACATAGCAGCTTTCCTCCCGGTGCTTACTTATTCTGAAAATACTTTAACCCTTTTATGCACCAATAATACTTAAAAAAAACATAAGATGTCCACTGCAAGTGTTAATTTAATGCAGTGTTATCATGTCATGACTGTGATTTTTCAGGGGATTTCGGTAAAAAAAAAAATCTGTTTGGACTATTTCTCATTGCAATGCCTAATCATGAAAATATATTTATTTGAATAGGGGTGTAAGGATACACCTACAGTATTTAGTCAATGTTTCCTCCGCATTCCAGCCACATTGATTGGCAGAATTGAACAATAGAATCAATATAAGTAATGACATCATTAAAAACATGCAATACAGGGCGGCCCGGTAGCCGAGTGGTGAGCACGCCGACTTCACATTGCAGAGGTTGTGAGTTCAAGACTCGGTCCAGCCTTCCTGTGTGGAGTCTGCATGTTCTCCCCGGGACCGCGTGAGTTTTCTCCGGGTCCTCCGGTTTCCTCCCACATTCCAAAAAGCAGGCTAATTGAACACTCCAAATTGTTCCTTGGTGTGAGTGCGGATGGTTGTTTGTCTCTGTGTGCCCTGCGATTGGCTGGCAACCAATTCAGGGTGTCCCCCGCCTCGTGCCCGAAGACGGCAGGGATAGGCTCCAGTGACCTCGTGACCCTAATAAGGATTAAGCGCGCTGGAAAGTGGATGGATGGCAAATGCAAAACGTAACTTTCTGTCATATCAATCCAAATTGTATCAGTCTCAAAATGCGTCATGCCCCAGGTCAATTGACAAAGACCATTCCCCCCCTAATTCTGCATACTGTAGTTATTAATACAAAACGGTGCAATTTTAATATATTTGTTATATTTTGTGTATGCAACACATGACCAACCTTCTTATGAAAAAAAGTGGCACTTATAGTCCGTATCATAGAGTATTTTTGAAATGATTCTCAGTGTACTTTTGTTTTTATCACATTAGCCCTTTGAAATTGACAGATGCTGCAGGCTTTGCATTGAAATAGTGAGACATTAAACCACCAACCACCCTATTGAGTTAAATTTTCCTGATTTTTCCATGTATATTTTTTTTCAAAGCCGCTTTTTGTGTTTTTGTCAATCTGCATCCATTGTCCTTTTTATTCACCTGTCCTCTGTTCTCACATTGTCTTATATTACAGACATGTATATGTATTCACTCTTCTTTCACAGTTCCTCAATATTTGTCATTGCTTTAGTTTACATATATTGCAATGAAAACATTGCCTCTTGATTAACTTTCCTATCTGTAATGAATGAGGGATTTTACACAGTATACCCACCGTGGGAATAAATTCATTTTTGGATACATTGATTTATAGTTTTAATATAAAAATATTATGTCTGCATGAGAGAGAATAGATCATCCCCCAACACATTCACCCCTGAGTTATTGGACAATGTTCATAGCCATAATTATGACCCCAAAAAATTGTTGCACATGAACGTCAAAGTGAGGTCATTTTCAAAAGTGCGCATGTGTATGTTTGCCTCTTTCTGGGAGTGACGGGAGCATTCTGGAATCTGACATGCTGCTGCGGTTACGTCGGTCGGTTTTACCGCGAGTATGATGTTCTCCAAGCGGATTGGATTCCTGCTGTTTTCATAGACCCCTCTGCCTTCCAGCTTTAATCTGACATGTGTAAAGAGGCTCATCTGTAATTGTGGCTGAGGGAAATCAATTCAGAGTAATCACATTTTGCGTGTATATGTGTGTGAAAACCTGCTAGCCTTAAGAAATTTAGCTTTTTTTTCAGCAATCGGTCTCTTGTGTAAACAGTGAGTAAAGGTAGTAGCAGGCATGTGTCTTGTGGCTCTGTGTGTTTTAGGTTTGGGCTATGTTTGGGAACACAGTGTTTCCCAATGGTCAGATAACTTGACCGGAGGGCAGATTATATCATCTCGTCCAAGTGCCGTAAGTAAGACTCAGTATAACTTTGTTGTAGTATTTATTTTTGCATTGTATTGCAGCGAGTCCAAACTTAGATTTAAATTGCGAGAATCAAATGAAACTTTTCACGTGCCACGGTCACAAAATTTAATCAGAGGAACGTATTTTCTGATGTATAAGGCGCCCTAACAAAATGAATGGGATATTTTCAAACTTTTTCCATATATAAAGTGCACCGGACTATAAGGTGCAATTTCAATGAGTTTTTCCAAATATAATCTGTATTAACATAGAGATTTTCCAAATATATGGCACAACACATTATAAGGCGCTACAGTAGAGGCTGCGGTTACACACTCCTTATGCTACAGAGGGAAATTGAGTCAATATTACTTCACATATAAGGTACACTGGCGTAAAAGAAAGAAGTGAAGAAAATTAAGGCTTTTGGGTGAACCTTATACGCTGGGAAATACGGTATGCATTGATGGTTGGAAGGAAATTTGAGCATTATTCCAGCTAGACATTTCTGCCTGCAGGGGGGCAGGTATGAATCTCTACAGGTCGCAAACTTCATTCTCCTAGAGTTTCATATCTTGGCAACTTACTATAATTCGCTCTCATGTTCTGCCCATGTGCTTTTTATAACGTTCACTATTTGTTGTTAGCTGGCCGTGCAGTGTGCATGGTTCAAATATGGAAGCCAGCTGTGAGAAATCTTAAATAGATTTTGAATGACTTCAGTCTTTATCTGGGCACGGGCTTTGGACTTTTTCTTTTTGTGTACTCTCAAGATGCTGATTACTTGTTTCTAAATGAAACTTTAATTTGGACCACGATCACTCTGATTCTTGGGGTCATGTTGGGATCCCGACATGGCGTATATCTTCAAAAGGATCAATATTTTGTTATCTGGAAAACCCATCACAATGTTGTTAATTTATCCCTTTCATGCACCCTGTTAGCTGATCACATGACAAGCCATCCACTGTGGGAACCGCTGTCCCTGTAAGGGTTCATCAAAGAATAATCATAGCGAAGAAAATTTGCAAATTTCCCCATTGTGGGACGAATAAAGGTTTTCTGATTCTCATTCTGAAAGCAACTCACTGTCTTTTTTTTCATGGAATCGACACTATTTTCAATTGCCAATTTTATTATTTATTTATTTAAACTTTGATTCTATCTGTTTGAAGTAATGCTGCGCCTGTACTTGTGGCATCACCACAGCACACATTTTGCCAAAACGCGCTCGCCTCAGATGGTGACAGCAAGCAAATGGCTATCCACAAACACATCAAATCAGAGGTGGTAACTGTGTCTCCTCATGCGAAATGTCAGGAGATGGACTAATTGGCCTTTTCCAGTGCAAGCGACACATGTAGTTGTTGTCGTGAGGATGTGGTCTTTATCTTAGCGGATTCGGAAATCCTGAACTGCGGACACACCAAGCCTAACAAACATTTCAGTAATGTCACAGCTCTGCAGCCTTCTTGTTTTTTTCCTCCCCAGTCCCATCTTTTAATGCCACTGTACCTCCCTTGTCTGTTACCACCCGCCTGACAACACATTTTCTGTTGCCTTTTTAACTGTGTGGCCAAATGTTATCCTTGTGTTAGTCATATAGATAACAGATAACAATACTAATTCGTAACAATATCGGTGAAAGCTTTTACAAACTAAATGCCCGCTATTGACAAACAAAAATCATTCAACACTGGGGTACAGAGTTGTTTGTTGTCAGCATCGAAAGAGCGCAAGTGAGGACTGCCTCAAATTGGAAGGAAAGCACTCGAAAGGTTAGAGGGAAATGCGACTCATTTGGCAGAGAAGCCCTGATCCCATGAGACAGAAAATTTCAAGAGTGTTCATTTATAGAAGCTCAGGCAGTGTATTGTTGGCTTAGGATGGGATGCTCCATTGCTTCAGGTTTACATGAACAAATGCTTATGTTGCAACACATCACAGATGCACACACTGGGAGACTTTTCAACTAAATACTGTTGCATTCTTCTCGCAGTAATAGTTTTATTCAGTAATTACAGTCTTAATACAACATTTTGCATTTGACAGGAATTTAGCAGATCCTTGCAGAATGACATTCGGTGTGAAAGAGATTTCCTTAAAGGACAACAGACGTCACTTTTTTGTTTTTTAACTGACATCAGAAAAACGTTTTATAGCATCTAAAATACCCAAAACATGCAGGATGATATTTTTAGTCAAATGCAAAACACCAATAAAAATGACTTAGTGTCCAAAATCTGAAAAAAATTGAGCTGCGAATTGGGAATTTTCAGAAAGTACCGCCCCCAGTAAGTGATGTCACGCAGACGTCTTGCATTGCTCGGGGATCAAAACAATGGCTCCAGATTCGGAGAATATGCTTTCTTGTTACACATTCTGTTATGAATATGATTCAAATAGTTCTGAAGAGGAAATCATACATGTTTGCAATCGATTAAATAATTTATTTGTGCCATTTTGAGGCAACATTGGGCGGCAATCTCTCACCCAAAAAAAGAGGCACAAAATGGCGACCTCCTGTGGCCACCTCCGTTTGCACAGGCTGATAAATTCCTTATATGGCGCTAGGATGCCCTCTTCTGGCGGCTTTTGGGTGCAACACGAGGTCCCCAGACCAAACAAGTACAGCAAAATACATTGACGTGATGGAAGGACCGCTACAATGCGTCTTTTTTTACGGTCATGGGGCAGTCCTTTAGTGACGTCACGTACGGACTCGTCACCAACTCAAAAACAAGACTTCCTGAATATTCAGCGCGAGTTTTAAAATGGAAAATATAGCTATATGCGGTGGAATCTTTGTAAAATACGCTCAGTAGAAGTCATTTGAAGCCATTTTACAAATTATGGACACAACCTGTCCGGAGACGTCGCTTGTCCTTTAAGAGTGTGGTGTCAAAGTCAGGGCCCGAGGGCCAAATCATGCCCGGCACATATTTTTTTTTCGCCCCGCGAAAGCAAATAAAACTTGTGAAATTCCATGATGCTTGCTAAAATCCTAACCAAAATTTCTGATTTTTGGATGTAAACCACAATAACAGTCATTATTCTTGACTTCAAATTTGAAAACTAGTTATTCATTAATTTGTTGTGCGCTCTTTATGTAATATGTGGAGGGGGATTCAACATTCTAATGGCTTCCCCAAATTTATAACGGCCTTCGAGAGGAAACCATAACTACAATGTGGCCCGCGGCAAAAATGACTTTGACACCCCGGCGGCATCTGGGTAGACATGTTTGGGGAAAAGAGTATCACACATTGTTTGTATTTTGCTCATGATAGATAACGTTTAGGGACATACATTCATCTCTGATTACAAAATAGCGGCAAAACAGTTTTTATCTTGTCTAGATTGCTACTGCAAAGATACAAAAATAAGTCACCACTTAGCCTCCAGTTTGACCTTAATTTCTTATTGCGGAAGCGACATCAGGAAAACCAAGCTTGCCAGTGAGGGAGTGGTTTTACAGAATAAATTCAACATTTGCTGATGTGAGTCATGTCACACATGTTCATGCTTTGGGTGTATGTATCATTTCAGTCTTGTTGACATTTGTGGCATGAATTGACCCATACGTTGCCTTACGTTACATGTAATGTAGTTTTTTGCTTTTATACCTTCAACATAATTTTTCTATACTTTGCATATGTCTGGAAATGTCCACCTGTTTATATCCAAACAAATAGAGGACTGTGCAGCAAAACGTAAAGGGCTGCTGACTTTTTAAAAAGACTTTAATGTGTATGTGTGGGTGAAACCGATGTGAGACATTCCACACAATTTTGTTTCGGGCTTTGCTGAGTCAAAGGCGAACCGCACACCTGTTGAAAACATGTGGCCCACCCTATACTCAACAGTGACTGTACTCAGCTGCTCCATCTTGAATGTCGCCAGAGTGCACGATAACACAGCCTTGAAAATACATCCAGGCTTTAGCAATCAAGAACGACCACTGGCTCATTAGGACTTTTACCTCGACGCAGCACAGGTCGTAAGCAGTGTGATTGTTAATCATGTTGGCGGATTCCACGTTTGTCTGTTTATGCCAGCCAGCAATTTGAATGTGCGGGTTGTGTTTGTACCTCTGCGGGCTGAGCCACAGATGGCAGCCCGCTCCCTCAAGCGCTTTACACACACAGACGCATGTGAACGTGTTGTGTAAGGTATTAATGCGCTTGTGAGAGGAGAGCCGGAGACAGCATTTCTGTTGAGGTCTGCAGAATACAACACGCCCCGTCTCTCCATTGTTGTCTGCCGCTTGTTTTCGTGCAGCCCTAAGTTGGTGTCCATCTTGTTTTCTTTCCATGCACTTGGTGTTAATAAAGCATGGGTGTGAAAATCACTTATTGTCATGGCTACTCTGGAGTTAATTCTTCCTTCAGATGGGCCGTTATGACTGCGAAACCACAACAATGGTTAATCGTCTCATTGCATTTTCACTAAATTAATGGATTAGTAGTTTTGAAATTGCTTTGCAATTATTCCTTTAGTGAGTGCAAACAAAGTAAAAAATGAAAGCAAAATGACACTTGACAATTTAACATTTTGGTATGGGTTTTAGCAAGGATCATGCAAGCTGACACATAATTTTTTGGGGGGAAGCTACATAATATAAAGTGCAGTAACCATATACACACATTCCATATACACACTTACACTGTACAGCAATTGAGGCAAAAGGTCTTTGACGTCATTCTTGTTTTTTTATGCCCTGTCCAGGTGGTAATAGTTACAGGACTTAAACACCGGTCCAAAAACCGAGTGCAATTTACTGCTCGATGACCGGAGCTGTCACATGGCACCTCCTTAAACACAACCTCCATTTTTAGGTTGTACCAGCATATGTCCTTATTACGCAATGGTCTCTTTTCACAGCCCTAATCCTTTATCTCCGTTCATCACTTGTACAAACTGTGACTACCTGATGATGAAAAGTGCAATTATTTTCTGGCCTTTCCCACTTGAGCCCTTGAATCCAAATAAATTGTCTCGGTTGACATTGCCAGTTGACAGGTTTAGAAATGATGCATTATCTCTATGGAATCTGTTGATACATTCACATGTAGAGTTAGATGGTCTGTGTAAAGGTAACAATCCAAGTAAGCAGTGCTTCGTCATAGCCCATTGTTCTTTCCCATAAAATGGATACTTTCTACTTTTTGCTTTGAAAGTGCTCCCGGGTGAGCAAAGTCGTGTCTTAAGTTTGGGTGAAATGAACGGGTGACCGTAGAGCGGTTCGTAATGATTAAGAAGTCTTCTAGCTGGAAGGCAAAGCTTTGAATTTATGTTCCGAGCCTCAACATGGCCATAATCTTTGAGTAATGACTAATAGAATGAGCTCATAGAATACTTGGCACAAGCTAATTTCCTTGTCAGGTTGGCTTGGCTGAGCATTATGCACTCGGTGAGGAGCCGAGTTATCATTTGAAGTGTTTCGGTCATGTGATAAGGACGCTCGTCCGCTGCTGCACTTTAGAAGTATTGCAGTCTTCCACACAGAGAGGAAACTCCAGGATAGACTGAGAGAACACTTGATGTTGAAAGCTAGCCTATTTTAGCCTATTCGAGTTATTGGGTTGATGCTGACACTACTTAGTTGAGGAGTGCTATCAACCAGAAGGCTGCAGGTTCACATCCAACTGCACAATCAAAATGAATTATTTCACGTTCTTCACACAAAGATGGAGCAGTCTATTCCTTAATCATGCTGAGATTGCCAGTTGATGGAAAGGTTTAGAAAAAGATGATGTGTGTTGTCGCAGTCACTCATTTCTTCTGAGTTGAGGGGACTTGGCATGGCTGCAAAGTGAGCATGTACTTCAATCATGATGTCAAAATAGCCCCGAATTGAAATCCGCTCGTTTCTACACGCTTTAGCCTCTCAAAGCCCTTTGTATGCAAAGAACCAACCGCATGCATGTCAATCTTAATCAATGTCAAAGACTCATTTTGACATATGCATAAAAAATAAAAGTGGTGAAAATTGAATTACGATGGAAGGGCACCTTTGAGAACATAAACTACTAGGTTTTCATGTCATACGTTCTGACTGCTGCATTCTGAGCTCCGGAGGAGCTCATTTGAGAACATTCGTGTTCGGATTAAAGTGAGTAGGGGGTCTCAAAGAGGAAGAAATAAACCATGACGGAGCAGTGTTTTGTGAAGAAAACCCCGAGCAGTACAATGATCCTGTCTACTACACAATTTTATGACGTGAGCGTCAATGAAGCCTCATCTCCTTTGTATTCTGCACCCACTGCATTCGAAGCATGGGGTCTTTAGGGGGGGAAAAGTGGAAGGGAATTTAACATAAATTTAAAAGGCACACATCCATTCTCTCATGGAATTAAAAAATATCCCCCATTTCCATGTACAGGTTTTCTGGCAGTGAAAGTACCTGACTTGTTCTGTCCATTCCTTTTGCTCCTATTGTTCGTGGATTAGTAGGTACCAAGGGACAAAGTTTTGAATCTGTCTATGGAACCAAAAATAGAACAAGCCAATCGAAACTGGAACAGAATACAGGGAGGTGCTTGACAGCTTCTGCTAGAGGATTTTTGAGGTGCCCTTGGGCAAGGGACTAAATATATAGACATATTCAGCGGATACACGAATTGAGCATACATCAAAGTGAAAAATGAATGAATCTACAATGTACCATTTTTTCCACAGCAGGTAGACCAAATGCCATATCTGTTCTGTCATTCATAAGTGAATTGTAATTTCAGGAGAAAATCCAGATGTTAAATAAAATCCACCCAAAGGCAGCTTTTTGTAATATTATTTTTGCAGTTGCAAGTCTACTGTATATTGTGCTCCTTGAGTTGACACACTTGTCATAATAGTCCTGGAGTGAATGCGTTAATCTATAACACACCTTCATCTGCCTTCTTTCATCCAGCTATAGATAGCCGCAGTGAGTGAATACATCCAAAATATGAATATCATGCATTTGCTAATGAGCATCCCGACATTTTTCTGAGGAAAATGATTATAAGATTGAATGCGAGTCTCCATGGGCACCCGCTTAGGGCATCTCGTCACTTCGTCGCCGCTATTATCTTATTTGAAGTGCTCTCGCTCCCTCTTCATTGCGACGCCTGCCTATCTGCTCTTCTCTTAATCCTCTGCCGAGTAGGTGTGCAAGAACGAGAGTCAGAGGGAGAAGACTGATATTTGCTTAATCAAATCCTCCAAGGAAGAAACCCTCTTTGATCCACTTCTAAGCGCACTGTGGCTGTCCGTCACTTATGTCCCCCCCCACCCATTGCTGCATGTTTTTGTGTCGGACAAGATGGGGAGTCTGAAAGAAAGAGGGAAACCATGTAGACAATAGTCTGCATTTTCCCCTGTCTGCTGCTCTATATCCAACTGCCTCGTTCTTTTCCGATCTTTCTTTTGTCCAAGTAAGCAGTGCTTCGTCATAGCCCATTGTTCTTTCCCATAAAATGGATACTTTCTACTTTTTGCTTTGAAAGTGCTCCCGGGTGAGCAAAGTCGTGTCTTAAGTTTGGGTGAAATGAACGGGTGACCGTAGAGCGGTTCGTAATGATTAAGAAGTCTTCTAGCTGGAAGGCAAAGCTTTGAATTTATGTTCCGAGCCTCAACATGGCCATAATCTTTGAGTAATGACTAATAGAATGAGCTCATAGAATACTTGGCACAAGCTAATTTCCTTGTCAGGTTGGCTTGGCTGAGCATTATGCACTCGGTGAGGAGCCGAGTTATCATTTGAAGTGTTTCGGTCATGTGATAAGGACGCTCGTCCGCTGCTGCACTTTAGAAGTATTGCAGTCTTCCACACAGAGAGGAAACTCCAGGATAGACTGAGAGAACACTTGATGTTGAAAGCTAGCCTATTTTAGCCTATTCGAGTTATTGGGTTGATGCTGACACTACTTAGTTGAGGAGTGCTATCAACCAGAAGGCTGCAGGTTCACATCCAACTGCACAATCAAAATGAATTATTTCACGTTCTTCACACAAAGATGTAGCAGTCTATTCCTTAATCATGCTGAGATTGCCAGTTGATGGAAAGGTTTAGAAAAAGATGATGTGTGTTGTCGCAGTCACTCATTTCTTCTGAGTTGAGGGGACTTGGCATGGCCGCAAAGTGAGCATGTACTTCAATCATGATGTCAAAATAGCCCCGAATTGAAATCCGCTCGTTTCTACACGCTTTAGCCTCTCAAAGCCCTTTGTATGCAAAGAACCAACCGCATGCATGTCAATCTTAATCAATGTCAAAGACTCATTTTGACATATGCATAAAAAATAAAAGTGGCGAAAATTGAATTACGATGGAAGGGCACCTTTGAGAACATAAACTACTAGGTTTTCATGTCATACGTTCTGACTGCTGCATTCTGAGCTCCGGAGGAGCTCATTTGAGAACATTCGTGTTCGGATTAAAGTGAGTAGGGGGTCTCAAAGAGGAAGAAATAAACCATGACGGAGCAGTGTTTTGTGAAGAAAACCCCGAGCAGTACAATGATCCTGTCTACTACACAATTTTATGACGTGAGCGTCAATGAAGCCTCATCTCCTTTGTATTCTGCACCCACTGCATTCGAAGCATGGGGTCTTTAGGGGGGAAAAAGTGGAAGGGAATTTAACATAAATTTAAAAGGCACACATCCATTCTCTCATGGAATTAAAAAATATCCCCCATTTCCATGTACATGTTTTCTGGCAGTGAAAGTCCCTGACTTGTTCTGTCCATTCCTTTTGCTCCTATTGTTCGTGGATTAGTAGGTACCAAGGGACAAAGTTTTGAATCTGTCTATGGAACCAAAAATAGAACAAGCCAATCAAAACTGGAACAGAATACAGGGAGGTGCTTGACAGCTGCTGCTAGAGGATTTTTGAGGTGCCCTTGGGCAAGGGACTAAATATATAGACATATTCAGCGGATACACGAATTGAGCATACATCAAAGTGAAAAATGAATGAATCTACAATGTAACATTTTTTCCACAGCAGGTAGACCAAATGCCATATCTGTTCTGTCATTCATAAGTGAATTGTAATTTCAGGAGAAAATCCAGATGTTAAATAAAATCCACCCAAAGGCAGCTTTTTGTAATATTATTTTTGCAGTTGCAAGTCTACTGTATATTGTGCTCCTTGAGTTGACACACTTGTCATAATAGTCCTGGAGTGAATGCGTTAATCTATAACACACCTTCATCTGCCTTCTTTCATGCAGCTATAGATAGCCGCAGTGAGTGAATACATCCAGAATATGAATATCATGCATTTGCTAATGAGCATCCCGACATTTTTCTGAGGAAAATGATTATAAGATTGAATGCGAGTCTCCATGGGCACCCGCTTAGGGCATCTCGTCACTTCGTCACCGCTATTATCTTTATCTATTTGAAGTGCTCTCGCTCCTTCTTCATTGCGACGCCTGCCTATCTGCTCTTTTCTTAATCCTCTGCCGAGTAGGTGTGCAAGAACGAGAGTCAGAGGGAGAAGACTGATATTTGCTTAATCAAATCCTCCAAGGAAGAAACCCTCTTTGATCCACTTCTAAGCGCACTGTGGCTGTCCGTCACTTATGTCCCCCCCCCCCCCCATTGCTGCATGTTTTTGTGTCGGACAAGATGGGGAGTCTGAAAGAAAGAGGGAAACCATGTAGACAATAGTCTGCATTTTCCCCTGTCTGCTGCTCTATATCCAACTGCCTCGTTCTTTTCCGATCTTTCTTTTGTCGTGAGACGTTGAGGTCAGACTGGCACAGGCAGCCATTGTCGTAACCAGAATTGCTGTGTATGAGTATGAAAGTACCCGACTATCTGAGCTCATTGTCAAAAAGACAACAGTTAGTTCGGGAGTGACAAATGAGACACTGCATCAGTGGCATGTTTGCTTGTTCGCAAGGCCCTGAACGTATTTGTTTTTCATATCTAGAATCCATCCACTTGTCATGTTTCATCTACGTCACATTACTACTAATACTACTACTATGCTTTACAGTGGTTGCTAAAATAGCTTCTACTTTTATAACCTGTGGCAAGAATTCAACGGGTGTGTTGTTCCCTTGTAACAAGCATGCCTCTCTCCCCAAAGTAAACGTGTAATCCAGCCCCTTTCATATTGTGACTGTAATTACCTCAATTCGGAGGCTATTAAAACACAAGATACCTGCTGAGCTTTGCATAACTCTCACTTTAGCCAAAATAGCAAGCGTCAACAATTGTTTTATGGTTCCATCATAGTTGCTATCTTTCTCTCTCAATCTCTCTGTCTGTCTGCCTGTGTGTGGGAATGGGGGGGGGGGGCTTCCCAGTCTTCACATACTGTATATTTTTCTGTCACGTATGTTATTTATTGTACTAAAATGAAGCATCCTTGAAGTCTCATTGTAATTTCTGTCTTCCTTTCAGCGAGCACCTATCCTGCGCCTTCACTTTCTTCTTGCACGGCGAGAGCAACGTATGCACGAGCGTGGAAATCAACCAGCACCAGCCTGTTTACCACCTGTCCGAGGAGCATCTCACTCTGGCTCAACAGGCAACCAACCCCTTCCAAGGTGGGTAGAGATGAGGGCAACAAAAAATCTGTAGACAAGCCGTCCTGTGTCAAGGTTGCAGACATTCTATGCCCAAAATTAAAATCTGATACACCGTGTTGTCCTCCACTATCATTTTATTTGGTTCACAACTCAAATAGAGGAGGTTGAATTACCCAAAGTTGTGTATAACTGATCTATTCTGCTTTCCTTTTGGAGAACAAAAAATTTGTAGAAGTCACAGCCTCATTTTGATACATACATCTATAATAGAAATTCGTTTTGACAATTTGCTGTAATATACTGTTGATTCAAAGTGTCATGACACTTCTGCAGGCGGGATAATTGCTTCAATATAATTCAAAGGACATATGTCAGAAGTGAATGTCTGTTTAGTTCTCAGAGAAAATGAATTAATCATCAAAAGCCTGCCTTGAAAACGCTCATCTAATTTACATGACAGATCTAATCAACTATATTCCAGTGCTATTTTTGCACACAGGACACCACTTAGCAGTAAATAACTTTCAGCTTCTCAGAAAAACAGACGTGTTGTCGCAATGACACACAAAAGGAGTATTTAAACAAAATAAAAAGACAACGTGTTTTCCGGTCTATCTCCAGTGTATGTTTGATGAATAAATGCTTTATAGCCACATCTGCATAAAATTGATGGAAGTGTGTCGCGTGCAGTGTGATGATGTACAAGCAATCCTCAGACAACTGTTATTCATTACAGATAAATTACAATCTATTTTATGGGTCGTTGTACCACATCTGAGCCGCAAACAGTATTCATATATCGTATATTAATCACCGGGCAAAACATGCAATCCTAGTCTTCATCAGTGGGTTATTTTCACGCTCAAAAATGCGAATGTAATAATGACATAAAGTTGGAATCATTTATTCATTCATTCATTCATTCATTGCAATCTACAGCTCTCCGTGTAAAAATGGCCGTCTAGTTTCTCATCAGTTAGAAAATGGTGATGCAGACCTACCATCTTTATGCTGCCACTCCAGTGTAATAACATTGTTCTACCTCTGTATCCACAGGTGTACAGAAGGTTACAATAAACCATGTGCTTTGAGGCTGCTTGCCTTTTTCTATTATTGTAATTTCAAGGTATAGTAACAGAGACTTGGGACACTTGCTGTAATTTCTCACCGGAGCAAAACGGCCAGCTTTACTCACCCACAGGGATACATACATATCATACAGTTGTGCGTTTACCAACCAGCAGATTGTTAATGATGTCATTTTATTGGTCTATAAATAAATGTCAGAGCATCTCACATAAACACATACTTCCACCGTGTCCGCTGTGAGAAGTCATCACTTCAATTAAATTACTCCATCTGCTTCTGTGATTGCTGCCTCAACAGTCTTTTACTGTTGCTATGTGGGAAAGAAAGTCATCATTTTTGATTGGATGAACTGCAATTACCATGAAGCACTTTAGTAATAACGTTACTAGCGCTTATATTTACGAGCTCAAAAGAAGCAGGGTTATTATAAAGTTACTTTGTACAGTTGTCGAGGGGTATCTTTTTGCTAGCGTTGAAAATAGGTGGCTGTAATATGTGTTAAGTCTTGTTTTTTTCTTTGTAGGATTTAAACCGAAACCTTTGTTTAGGATCCTGGTACTATCTGGAATAATCTTGAGTCGGGGGTCCTCATTTTTTTTGGAAACAGAAATTGGATCTTTTGAAATAGCAAATTTGCTGATGTCACGTTTATGCAACTGTTAATAATTGATATTCATCTATGTGAGTACATTGGTCGTGTTAATGATTTACCACAATAATGATCAACAATGATTTCACAACAAACAGATAAATATCACAGTACAACACTTGCTGTGTTTACATTTCCAAGACAACGGGAAATCGCAATGTCCCATCACTGGGTTGCTATTATTTTTTTAACAGTCCCGCAGGCTAATATTTTTGAGACATTGTGCAGCCTTTTGAATGACATCATGAAATTAATGATTACACAGTACCTTTTTTTCGGCGTATAAGATGCACCGGAGTATAAGGCGCACACCCAATGAATGGTGTATTTTCAAAATTTTTCTATGTATAAGGTGCACCGGAGTATAAGGCGCACCTTCATTTAATGAAAAAAAAATCTAAATATAATATATAAATATATATGTTTTCCAAATATAAGGCACACCACATTATTTCTATAAGGGGAAATGGAGTCAGTGGCTACTGACAGTAGTTGCGAGACCTGTTGTGGCTCAATATAACATACATGAGGTGCAGGTTCATCTTTCGAAGAAAATCAAGTCCTTTGGGTGCAATTTATACACCTGAAACCACGGTATATTGTCTTTTTTCATCAACTGGTGCCACATTTTTGTCACTTCTTAAAATTTGCCATTTGCAGTTAAAGACCTATCCACATTTCACAATTTGGCCAGTGGATTTGGTTCTTAACCGTATGTCTGTATAATATATATTGGTATTTATACATCCCATGGGATTATTTGACATCCATATGTATTTCACTGCTGCATTGCCTCTCCTACAAGCTTTCTTAGCTTTGTGTCAGAGAACAACTGACTCTCATACACCTTGGTCTATCCATCTTCACTCTGTCCTCGCCTCCTCTCCCTCTACACCCCCCTACCTCTGCTGAGCTCGGTTTACTCTTCGACAAAGCAGATCTCTCCAATATGTGACCCCATAAAAGAGCGCAGAGTGAATGAAATGAACTTTCAGCCCATTACACTGATCTGAGAACATTTGACATGTCTTCGGGGAGCCAGAGATACATTCGAAGTGCAGAAAAGGTTGTGATGAGATGGGGGCAGTCGAGACAGGATACATTCAAGGGACTATGGTCAACCATATGCATATTTGTGATGAATTTCATCTTGTTTCCATGACGAGCTCTCAGGTCTGATGGCTGTGGCTGAGATTTCAGTGCTTAAATTCAATTAAGGTTTAAAACGATCAACCCTCGCTGCATTTTGTTGTATAGTAAAAGAAACATGACCTTGTGTTTCTTCAATGTTACAGGTCATATCTGCTGACTTTGCTGTCAGCTGGCGTGAAATGCTGATCTGCAGAGCTTTGCAGACAAAATCTTGTTATGCTTTACCTTAGAAAGTCTTGCGCACTATGAATATAGGTTAATTAATATTCCAGGAGATGGAGTCTGTGAACATCTTTTTAAAACTAAAGTTCAGATGATATTCATATACAATAGTATGACATTGAAAGCAGGCCAATTCAGTGAAACCCACTGACCTATACGTGGCAATATTTCTTGGAGATTATTTTTTGGTCACAAAAAACTTTCTGAAATTCAATCATACATTTTTGATACTGCTTGTACTCACAGGTACTCACAGGTGCAATGAAGCCTATCCCGGCAAATTTGGTCTTGAGAATGGATGCACGGGGAGGGATTTTATTGCCTTGGGGGGGCTTCTGTCCCTCAGAGCTTGCTTCTCTCTCTCTCTCTCTCTCTCTCTCTCTCTCTCTCTCTCTCTCTCTCTCTCTCTCTCTCTCTCTCTCTCTCTCTCTCTCTCTCTCTCTCTCTCTCTCTCTCTCTCTCAGATCTCTCTCTCTCTCTCTCTCTCTCTCTCTCTCTCTGTCCTCCCCTCTCTTTCTACACACACACACAGACACACACACACACACACACACACGCACGCACGCACACACTTTCTCCACTTCACAGTCTGTTCTGAATGAACTAATTGACGAGCAGAGCTGCCACGCTTGTGAGTGGTTTCCTGCCGACAGTCCATACATTACCGTCATCACCAGAAAAGTCAAAATTAGGAACAAAATGCAAATACATGCAAGAGATAAAACATAAATTTCAAGCGTTGTCCAAAATTATATATCTTTTACGTCTAATTCCATAGTTAATGTCTAATTCCATAGTTGTTCCTCTCGTAGCCTGGTAATACGCAATGTTTCTCCTTCTCCTCGACCTTGCTACTCTTAATCTCCCAACAGCTTTCTGACTCACCTCAAGATCTTAAACCTGAATGGAATCGTTTTCATGTTACCTAATCATTAAAGTATCGGATATCGGATAGGAAGCTCACACCCATGCAAAATTATTTCTTTTAGAAGCCCTGAATGCTTTGTGACCAAAGATTTGAAAGGACACACCCCTTCTATATCCTAACTTTCCTTCTCATTAACTCCAGCTTGTTTTGGCATCCTTGAAGTTCTTCAGCGGTCCAGTCACGGGATCAATACTTTGGTCTCGAGGCCATCTAGTCTCCTAATGAAAAAGAGAGGGGCATTAACAAATGCTCACTCACACACCCACCCAGCCGGTCGAACCATTTGTATCGCCCCTCGTCACTTGAAACGTATGATAGATGCAAAGAGAGTCGACGCATAACAAGCCGATGTGGTGCATGCACGTGTGCACGTAGACACACACAAAGCACACTTACAGTGTATATGCGCACGCACGTTGATATTCATACGGTTTTCATCCATACATGTATGCATTATGCATGTTTGTTTATAGTGGTATCTCCATTTGCTGATGGATGAAGGTCTGTTCCATACGCAGACTGATGGGCTCTTTGTGACTCCATATGTCTGTGCAGTGAAGTGTGTTTGTCGAGGAATGGCCCTTTTTATAAGCCTCTGTTTATGGCCTCTGAGAGGCTGCCGCTTGCCAATAATTGACGTCTGGATTGCTCTGTAAGTATTTGGCAACCCCTCTGGGACTGGCTGAGTCCAGCATTGCTATGGAAAGGTCACTGTGCTCCTGAATAGGCCGGAGATGACAGAACGATGAGGAAACCAAAGCCTAAAGAACTGGGGAAAGAAAGGAAACGTTATGAGCATATAAAGGATTAAATTGTAAGAGCGGTGATGGGGCTGAAAATATTGAAAAAAGGAAAGTGGTTATTAAGTTCAGGATAAGCAAGGGAAAGGGCAAATAAGTCATTTAGAAAAAGGAATAGGCAAAATAGGGTAAAAGGATATAACCGTTTTGCATGTCAATATGGATGGAGTCAAGCTGTAAGCCAAAGCAACTAAGCGATGGAATTTTCGTTAAGTTTTGCAACTCCTTTGGCAGATTGATGTTAGCACGATGTATTCACATCCCGCTTCTGTCTAACAGTACCCTCCGTGTCCTTCTGTCCTCCCTAATGGTCCCTTTCCAAAAGTCATCCTGAGTCCTTTTGGGCTGAATGGGACCCTGACCGGCCAATCGTTCAAGATGTCTGACCCACCCACCCAGAAGCTGATTGAGGACTGGAACCAGTTTTATCCCATCAGTCCTGGTGCCAAGGATGGAGTGTTAGAGGACAAAATGGAAGATATGGAGTGGGAAGACGACTCTCTGGCCGCTGTAGAGGTCCTTGTTGGTCAGTTTTATTTTTCCCATCATGTTTTACACATTGGTATCTTGGTGTTTTATTGATTATATTGATATTTTACTGGAACATTTGTGCATCTTTCTGTGTAGGTGGTGTGCGAATGGTTTACCCAGCCTGCTTAGTGCTCGTTCCCCAATCAGACATCCCTGTTGTAGCCCCCGTGGGGTCCTCCCAATGTACTGCCGTCTTTTCGGGTGGTCACCAAGTGCCTGCATCCCAGCGAGAGCCTGCCATGTCATTGGTGACCCTCACCCCTCCCACATCGCCTGAGGAGGTGCACACAGGTAGTAGTCAAACAAGAAAAGCATTTGCCATCCAAGATACTTCACTCTATTAATGGGATCTTTTCTTGAAATGAATCTGTAATCATTTAATTCGTCAAGTGGTTTATTTAGCATTGGATCTTCCTCTCCGTAGTGGACTCTCACTCAGCCCAGAAGTGGTTAAGGATGGCTTCTTCATGTGACACGTTCAGTGTGGACAGATCAAGCCACCACGGAGGTAAAATTCCTCGACAGCTTGCCAGTCAAGTTATGGAGCGTGTCTGGCAGGAGTGCAATATCAACCGAGCCCAGAACAAGTAAGATTTTCATTACCTCTGTTCACTTGTCTTTGCCTTTTGAATTGCCTTGTGATGCCAGCAGTGGTGAACTTTTTAAAATTTGATTAGTCTTTCAAAGCAAGCGGAAAGCCCAAAGCCGATTTTATCTTCGTTGAATGGAAATGATGTATCGTGTTAAATAACGATTTTCAGCGACACACACGTTGATGTGACTACATGTGTGCTCTATCACCTTTGCCACTCTCCAAAACGCAGCATTAAGCCATCACTTCTAAATAATAAACTTAGTCGTCAATTCTTAAGAGGGGGTGCAGAGAGGCTGCTGTCCTTATTTAAATGAGGTAATCCTTGTCTGGAAAAGATCCAAAGAACCCAGACTTAGATTTCTGTGGATGACATGGGCTGGGCGCACAGGTTAGCACAATATAGTATTCTGCTCACTCGGACAGTCGTCCTGCTAAGCAACGAGCAGAAGAATCAGATGAAAAATAAACTACATTTAACTCCTATCCTGATAGGCTGGCGCACTGATAGCTTCCAACGATTTAAACTAATATGGATGAATTAAATGACTAAAGAAAAAACACACACAAAGAAATTTAGCCGAGAACATAATCACGGTTCTTCACCGACACAAACCCTCATGCTCTACCAATATTAAACTGTGATGTCCTGTATTGCAGTGTTGTCCCTTGGTCTTGTGAATTATTTACTATCAGTGAATCTGACACATTGGGAGCATCAAAGGTTCTGTTGCCCCTGTGCAAGCACAAAATGTCAGTCATTGTTAGCTATTAACGTGTCATCCAAAATACTACTGCTGCAAGCAAATGGCAGTTACCATTGTAGAACGCCAGGATTAATCAAATCAAATGATAACAAGTGGGCAACAAATATCTACAGTTTGAGTATGTCAATAAATTGGAGAGCGTGGATATTCACAAGCACGTTGTGGTCATTATGAATGTTGTTAATTTGCTTCCTACACAGGCGCAAGTACTCAGCTGCAACCAATGGTACCTGCGAGGAGGACCAGACAGAAAGAGTGGGAAGATGGAATTTTGTGGAGCCATCTACGCGGTCGTACTGCAGCTGTTCTCGGTAAATGACAGTCCGTGACCAAACAATTAGGTTTTTTCGCCGAGTACAGTATGTAACCACCCGGGCTCAGCCATGATTTGGATCCTGTTAAACTCGTTATGTATGTAAAAAAGAACCATTTATATCGTCGTCAGATCAGCTTGTGGTTTGAAATTCCAATGAGCGAGCAGGCTGTCTAAATGCTTAGCTCATCTTAGCGAAATGTGTTTAACGTGTGAAATCTTTCTTTCATCTTTTGAGAGCAGATCTGGTTTGGACAGCCGCTGAGATCCACATTAGTTTGGATCCGCCCAGCATTTTAATCACAGAATATTGAAACAGTTTATTTTCAATTGGAATGGCAAATCTGTATTCTTTTCTTTTAGATGCAGGTACTTAGTGGACATTTTCACAGTAATTGATGCTCTTGTTTTTGACAGTTCTTGTTAACTGATTTTCCATTAATACCCATGGATGACATTTTACACATTTTAGTGATTTCTATTTGAAAATTACATGTGTCAGTTATGTGTCGAATGATAGCTACATTGTTCACTTGTAAAGCCTTTCTTTTTTAAATCCATTGACTGACAGGTGATTTGCTTCCATTTCAGACTCTCTGCTCACTTTTGGTTTATGTCACCATTGCATCAAAGTCTCATCGTATATTCATGTTCATCCTCTTTCCTCCAGACATAAATCAGTGAAGCAGCGAACAGGCGGAAATGTGGGCCAAGCTCTGTCAGTGGGGCAGGCCTCCCAGACTCCTACAAAGCACAAAGCTGGAGGAGAGAAGCCAGACAAGAGTGACAAGCAGCAGAAAAGACCCCAGACACCTTTCCATCATCGAAACCTGACCAGCGAAGACACCACGATGGAGACTGAGGCAACAGCCGGCCAAAGACTTGTGATGAGGAGTCAGGATGCTGGAAGATACTCGAGTATTCGTTCGACAGATGTTGTGTCAACCATTCAAAAAACACCTCAGCTCAATAGTGCGGTGATCACCACGGGAGGGCCGCCAGACCTTGCCAACTCCCCGCAACCGCCGCCGCTAAGCCCTCATCCATGCGAACGTGGTGAGGATCCCGCGGAGGGTTTGAAGAACCCTTCCACCCCCAACAACCAACACTTTTACCAACCTCCTCTAGAGCCATGCCTGGGAGCAAAGAATGGCAATGAGGAGCCTGTAGGCCCAGAGGGTCTGACCCAGCACTTCTCCTCAAACCACCCTCAGTCTTCAACCTCTGGTTATTCAGACCATCCCGAACCCACTGTGTATACAGGCACAGGAGTCCAGCTAGAAGATGACAGCACTCACTCACCCTGGAGGCTATTCAACCTATCCCGCAAGAAAGAAGCAGAGCTGCCCACACCACAACTACCAGGGGAAAAGTTTAGGGAAGATGGTTTAACTTCGCAGGACAACCTTGTGTCTGTGACTGAGTAAGTATCAATCAATAATTGGTGCTTTCTGTCATAGCCACTCGAATGGCATTTGTGTAATTGCCTTTAAGGAACGTTCATCAAGCTTTTAATGGGAGAAGCTGTCTGGAATATTCTGAATTCACCGGACGTGATCAGCAGAATACTTGTTCCTGCTGGAGTTGCACCTGCCTATGTTGTGCTTGTTTGGTATCTTGACTTCAAAGTTATCCAAATGACAATATGTTTTTAATTTTAGTGCTCTTAGTTGTCAGTTGGAAGATTTTTTTTCTCCTTTGTGACGTGAACCACAATTTTAGCGCTGGGCCTGAGACATGTCATAGCTTGATTGAAGTCGGGGGCACTTCCCAAAGAACTTTTAGCGTTTTCTTGAATGAAAACCAATATATATACTGTATCTACCCTAGTCAAGGATGGCGCCTTGTACTGATGTCCAAAATGTTTCTTCTGGAACACAGTGAAAACAAAAAAACATTTAAAGGACAACCGATGTCACTTTTTTGTTTTTTAACTGACATCAGAAAAACGGTTTATAGCATCTAAAATACCCAAAACACGCAGTATGATATTTTTAGTCAAATGCAAAACACCAATAAAAATGACGTAAAGTGTCCAAAATCTGCAAAAAAAATTGAGCTGCGAATTGGGCATTTTCAGAAAGTCCCGCCCCCAGTTCGTGACGTCATGCCAAGACGTCTTGCATTGCTAGTGAATGAAAACAATGGCTTCAGATTCTGAGAATATGCTTTCTTGTTACATATCCAGTTATGAATATGATTGAAATAGTTCTGAAGAGGAAAGCATACATGTTTGAAATCGATTAAATAATTTATTTGTGCCATTTTGAGGCAACATTGGGCGGCAATCTCTCACGCCATAAAAAATAAAAGAGGCACAAAATGGCGACCTCCTGTGGCCACCTCCGTTTCCACAGGCTGATAAATTCCTTATATGTCACTTGGACGCCCTCTTATGGCCTTTTGGCGGCTTTTGGGTGCAATTTGAGTCATTTGAAGCCATTTTGGGTAATTTGAAGCCATTTTACAAATTATGGACACAACTTGTCCGGAGACGTCGGTTGTCCTTTAAAGCAACAATCGACATTACCACAATATGACATACAGTACCATAATAAGACATACAGTAAATAAGCAAATTAATAAAATATTGTGTGCACATTGTAAACCGAAAGTACAGGGTGACCCAAAAAGATGCGTACCCATGAAAATTTCAATTGTGGGTTTGATTATTTCAAATTAAGACCACACATTATTCAGTTTATGGATGAGCATTCACCAGAGTTCCTCTTTTGGGAGAAAACATTGCTGGGGTGAGGGACTCGGTAGGACGCATCTTTTTGGGTCAGTGTGTAAAAGTGATTGACAACTTTGTCAGACGTGTACAGGTTTGCTTGCAACGAAATGGTGGACATTTGGAACTCATCTTGGGAAAGCCATAAATTGACTAAAAATTGACAGATACGGCTGAAACTCTGGTGCATAGTCCTCCATAAACTGAATAATGTGTGGTTGTAATTTGAAATAAATAGCGTTTTAATCAAAGCCACAATTTCAATTGTCATGGGTACGCATCGCATCTTTTTGGGTCACCCTGTCGATAAACTAATGGCGTTGAATAGACTGTCGTTTTGTCTCTCTCTGTCTCTCTCTCTCTCGCAATTTCTCTGGTTCTGTTTCTCTCTCTAGCGATTTCGCTTGCACATCAAAACGCATAGCACTGAACCAGAAGTGGTCCATGACAAAGTACTGTATTCCAAATAAAGTATTGAAGAAGATTTTGAGAAAAACATAAATATGAAGGTTCACATAGAAGTGTTGAACACCTTTACAAAACAACAAGACCAAATAAATTATATTTTTGTTCTCATGGCAATGACTCAATATTTCCGCCAGTTACATATACACTCAACAGTAAAACATAAAAATAAAACGAGAAAGTGGCTACAATAGGCCACAACATCACCCATGCTTTGTTACTTACAAGGATACCCTCCTTAAAGGCGTATACAATATGAGACATTATACTAAATTGAGGTCTGGTCTTCTTCACAGAATGTATTCGACTTTCAAAAAGGAATCACTGTAGTTAAAGCTATTTCAACAACACATCTGCTAGTGGCAGCCAAGTGCTTTAACATGATTCGTCACCGAATTTAACTTAAATTAAAAATTGTAAAGATTTGGGGTGGGGTGGGGTCTTCAATAATTTTTTTCATTGATAATTCTGCAGCCACACAATACAGTTGACACTTCAGACATTTACTGTCTCCCATCTTATTCCTCATTGGGATGAACCGCTTAGCCGCACATGGCATGTTAATCCCTTGCTATGTGCCCTTTTGACATCATACAGCACCGACGTGTGCGTCCCGCACTACCCTGATTCCTACACACAAGCAGCAGGCGCCAAAGCTAGAAGAGAGCAAGAGTAATAGTCAGGTTAGATCAAGATGAACTGTTGTTATAATAGAGTCAAAGCTATGGCTATAATATTGCTTGCTTTTGGGTAAGACATTTACGCTGAGGAAGCTGTTTTAAGTGAAGGCGGGTGGATGGAATAGAGCAAGGGTTGTCTGTCGAGTTTGAGGAATAGCACTTGAGGGGGTGGTCAGAGTGGAAATTTTCTGCAATCCCAATGGACCAAAGGCTCGGATGGGCTATTCTGTTGAGCTATAACCCTTCCGGCTATGGCCCTGAATGATGGCTAATGTGTGGCCCGGGCCGCTGCATTCCATCACCTCGCATCAGAATAGGATATGCATGACGAGAGGACCTACGCGTGTGTGTGTATGTGTGGCTGGGATGGGAGGTGGGGTGGATTGAGGAGTGGTTTGGAGAGGGGCCCTGACAGTAACAAATCTATGGTGCACTACCCTACCCCCCAAACATTCTCACACGAGAAGAACAATTAGGGCTGTGGTCACATTGGAGATTCTGATGAGCCATTTCATGCTGAGTGATCAATTTGTCTGTGTATGAACAGTCCGTCGTGGTAGTCGTCACCATATTCTCGTTAATCTGTTTGAAATGTCTGACAACAAACACCAAGCATCCAGTCTTGCTCCAAGACAGCTGTCAGAGTTGTTTGCAGTTGCTGCCATTGCATTTAATGCTGATAAACACAAAGCCGTGCTGACAAGGATTATCAAGCAGCGGCACAGCACTTTAGCAAACATGGAAATCTATTTTTGTTTACTTGCTAATCAAATTTAATCTTTATTGGTATACAGTTGAAAATGAAGCTTTTGAAATTTATATGAATAATACATATTCATGATCTGGTGTTTTTGATTTACGCTTCAGTGCTCATTTTCCAGCATTTTTCTTCCTCCCCCAGGGTGATGTCCACATTGAAATTCCCACTGAAGGTCTCTGACGAACGCATTCAGATGTATCGCGCCAGGAAAAGCCAGTACCTGGTTTCTGCCATCACAGACGGAGATCACGAGCCTGAGGTGGACCCCTATGCCTTTGAGGAAGGAGATGTGAAATTCACATTTTCCAACAAAAAGGATAAGGCAGGCGGGGAGCGTGAGCCAGGCATGAAACATAAGGTAAGGCTTCAGGGCTCGCTGGAACTAATGGATGTATTTGTCCTCTTTAAAATGTCCTGAACCTTTTTCCCCTCTTATTCTGTTGCTCTCAGAAAAAAAAACATGTACAATGTGAAGCTATCTCAAATGTATTTTCTTCTTTTTCTGTGTTTGTGTATCAACGAAATCGTGTCCAGATTCACTCTGAACCACGATTACACTTTATTATAAGGAGTACCTGTGTCATCCTGAAGAGTAAAGCATGAATTTACAGTATTTGAATCGATCAGACCAGTTTATCTTATCACACAATAGACTCAACATTATTTTCATTCTTTGCTGAGCCTTCGTGGAAGGTCAGCAGAGAAACCATTTCACCCGTCCTCACTTTGGCAAGAGTGGACAAGAGGGCAGCGATCGTGCGAGGTAAAAAAATACCATCATCATCTCGAGCAAAACTGCCTTAAAAATAACTGGTTTCCTCAGCCACTTTCACTGCCCAATGTCTGTTGTAACAGGAAACTGTCCAAAAATCCCCATTGTAAGTTAACACAGGAACATCAATTGGTTAGGTTGTCCAGTTTTTCTTAAATGTGTCTTATTTGATCTGGCCTCCTTTTTTTAAACATACAGTAACCCTCAATGCTCCTGTTCGAATTTACCAGTTTAATAGGAGGATTGTATTTACACTGATTCTGATAAATGGATGCATGAAGGAGTTCTATCTCGTATGACCAACACATACTGAAAAATCGACATCCAATCATACGGTATGGTGCGGATTAGCGGGTTCCAAAGCACATGATCACTTTTTGAGACAAATACTAGAATTTAACTCATTCACTGCCATTCCTGAATTTATTCGGGAATTGAAAAGCATGACGATTAGCGCCACTCCCAAATTAGTTCTGTTCTTTTTTTTTTTTGCGGGGTGTGCCGATAAAGCGCTTTTGTCCATGTTAGCGCTTTGTTACAGCTTCAACTGTTGTTAAAGCGCGATATCAATCACTATGTATCTATTGTATTGTATTTTATACAGCCACCCCCATTTCAAGCTCAGATAACTCCAGACCCATATAATTGAAGAATTAACTCTTTTTTTCTGACGAAAGAAGAGTCTCAGGTTGCTTATGTGAAATTGAATGTTTACGTAGTCCTAAAACTCAATATTCTATGGGTCCTGCAATTTGAGTGAAAATGACAAAAACCCTGGCACTGGACTGGACACATATTTGCACGTCATCTGGCAGTGAATGAGTTAAGTATGCCTTATGCCTTAAAATACGGTACAGTTGTGAATGTCTTTATTGCGTTTCAGTGCTTGTTTTTTCTAGGAAAGGGTGTTTGAGTGCTCATTCTCCTTGTTTTTTTTTATTCATTGCATCTGCAATGGTATGGACAAAGGCATAATAAAGCTAAAATATCTTATTTCATGAGGAAAAAGATGTGATATCACAGGTAAAAGTCAAATTTTTTATTGATAAAAAACTTCTGAGCATAATCTCATTGTTTCAAGATGAAAGCTGTAATTTTTACAAGAGTAAAGTCATCATTTTGACGAGTTCCCACACAACTCGTAAAAGCAACAGTCTGAGACATGTGCAAGCTGTCTCCCTGTAGATATCTGTCAAATATTAACTGCCTTTTCTGTTGAGGTGCCAAAACACGACTACCTTATTTGTAAAGTTCACATACTAAAGTGCATTGGAACAACAGTCCTCATCTTAATGCATCCTATATATACATAGTAATTATTATAATTAAGTATTATTTTGAGTGAGATGTGATATGACTTTTTGTTCTAAAGTATAAGTAGTTGTCTTTCGGAGCACATTTGGAATCCTACCGCTATCATAAATCAACTCTATGGCAGACATACAGTCAAGTGTGATTTGACAATGGTTGTACACTATTGTTGACTGCTTCTTAAAAGTGGTCTGTTTAAACCCTGCTGTACTGAGAAAAGCCTTGAGAGCATATTAAAATGAATAGCTCAAACATAACATTCCTGTTGCTGCAGAAAGAACTGTACAGAGTACATGTACAAACATTTGCCTGCATGTTATAAAGAAAGGCAAGCCCTCTGAAATATTGATTTCGGGTGGCCCCCAAAGGGCCATTCCTTGGATCTTGATGTCCCTCTGATTCACACTGGAAATCCCATTTGCCACAACAGTGTATAGCCTCACCACATTAACTGTTTCTACAACTCTCCTATATTTTTACTCTTGCTATTAGAGCATTTATTGTCTAACTAATTTTTGTAAACAAAAACAAGTGGTGCCTTAAATGCATTTTGCTATCCCCTTGATGGCCCACTTTGTGTTTTTCATATAATAGCCTAGCATTTGTTCGTAATGTCATTTAATTTATAACAATATCCAGAAGGCCCTTTTAGATTTGACAGTTGTTTCATATTACTCTACAGGAAAAAAAAATATGGTCAGTAAGTATAAGCAGTGGGTCATGTGTACGGTTTAATCTGAGACTTAACACTATATTTTATTTCCTCTCGCTAACCTTTTCTGTTTACACTTTCTAACAGGGTGACGATAGCGGATCGGGCACATCAGATGGTAAGGCTTATTTCTGTTTCCCTTTGTATTCGTGATTGTTTGCATAACTTGGCTGCTGTTACATGGACACATAATCACCCGAGCGACCTCAAAATCTTTAAATTACATTGCATCCTGCTTTTTATTCACATGTCAGGGTTGCGATGTTGTCTTTAATGTTACTCTTTAACCAAATTTATTTCATTGCATATTCTTTTCAATAAACACCTCAGCTGTAAACCATGACAAATATGTTGTTGCAAAAAGTTTGTATTTTTGTTTCCATTTTGAACCTCTTTTTTTTCAATAACTAAATGTCAAATATTTGCCTGCAGATCCTCAGCGGGCAGGTGCTAACAATCGCATAACCTCCACAAGCCTGATCCATGAAACCGACCTGGTGGTTTCCATCAACGACCTTGACAACCTCTTCAACTCAGATGAGGACGAACTGGGGGTTCGTTAGACATTCTCCTTTTTTATAACTCAATTTTTGTGGAAGCCACAGTAAGTTTGGAACATGTTTTGTCTCTGGTACTGTGATTCTAAAATATGTTTTCTCCCTTTGTCCACAGCCTGGTTCCAGGCGGCCTGTAAATGGAACTGATGAAAAATTTGGCAACAAGGAATCAAAGCCATCCACATTGGACCCGGTATCCTGCATTAGTAAGTATTACTCTTCTCATATGTATATTGAGTAATGGTTCAGCCACATGGCTCAGTTTTTCAATTAAAGTTAATTGGAATAACAAAATATTCTCACAGTCCACTGGGTATTAAATGATGCCACTCGAAATACTTAAACTTGGCCTTACCATATAGTGGTTGTAGTTGTGGCACTGCAATTGTACCTGTCATGCACGTTTTTGGCATATGTGGAATCCCAAGTACCCGGAGAAATCCCATGCAACATGTAAAGTTCACACAGAAAGGCCGGAGTCAGTATTGTACCCATGACCTCGGTACTGTGAGGTAGATACCCAAACCACAGGACCACCGGGGTGCCTGAGTTATTGTGTTGTCATTTTTATGTTATTTATTTTTTTCATATAGGTTTTCTGCCTGCTAGCCGCTTCATGCATTTAATTCCAATACATATTCCGCAACAACGGAAAAATAAGTACAGTACTTTCTTCCAGAGATGCGATTTCAGCACTCATTATGAACTTCTTACTCATCAACAGTTTGTCATTTGCGTATGTCCGAAACTACCACACTATCTGTTAGTTTCGGAACCTCTGACTTTGTGTAGCTCATCTTTGCAACACTTGACTCCCATTGCAGAAGTGGGCTAGCCACAATGAAGGCTTGCTATGGAATGTCTTGGCCAGTACAAAGGGTAAAATAGGTCACAAGAAAAAGCAAAATGTACCCAAAGGCTGAAAATGATGGAGGATTTCAATTAATTGCAATGCGATTTATACAGTTTAATTGAACTTTTTTTTTTTATGAAGCAGGTACAGTATTTGAATTGAACTCATGGGTTGTTTGCCTTTTATTAAGGTCTTAATGGTTTTTTTTTTACTTTCCCTTTTATTGGGGTCTTTTTATTGTGATGTCTTTTTATTGTTCTGTTGTACTCCATTCTTGTTTATGCATTTATTGCTGCATGTTACAGTAGAAATGAAATTCTCACAACCTGTATTTTGCAATTGTTAGGTGATTAGTGTCTTGACATATTGGCTCTGATCATTTTTCTATGAGACTCTAAAATCTGTCGAACTCACATTACCATGCGCATGGTTTGCTCGATCCTATGAGAGCATTGCTGAAGTCACAAATTGGGACATTTCATATTTTATAGTGACTTCACTGTGTTCACTCCATTATCGCAGGTTCGGCAGACCTGCACCAGATGTTTCCCACTCCTCCCTCGCTTGAGCAGCACATTATGGGCTACTCACCCATGAACATGTGTAGCAAAGACTACGGCAGCAATGAGCCACCTCCTGGCATGACCACACTGGATGGAATCTCGTCACTGGGGGGTCACTTCAAGATCGAGGTGGAGGAGAGTTTCTGTAGCCCAAAGCCTTCTGAGATCAAGGTCAGCCTTCAGTAATTTCTTCAATTTGTTTGATGAAACTGCTTACGAAACTACACTAGCTTATTTTAGGTCGTTCTCCATGTATCAACAATATATTCCCGAATATATTTTTTCACTTTGCCCATTTTCCCACAATGGGATCATTGGCCTGCCAGAGAATCATAGCTTGTTGTGTCTTAAATCATCCTGTCCGTGTGGACCAGAAAGCGCTTTTTTTTTTTTAGAAATAAGAGGCTCCTTGAATATTTCACTCAATGTGCAATTTAACCTTGCTGGAGGTTTTGCTCTACTTAGTTTCAAGTCAAGTCAAGGCCCGGGGGCCAAATCTGGCCCACCACATCAATTTATTTGGCCCGCGAAAGCAAATCAAACTTGGTCAAAACGAATATGCAAATCAAACATCTGAAGATGCAGGACACTGATTCACTGTGGCGACCCCTAGAAGGGAAAAGAAGAAGAATAGCTCAACACATTTTAGATTTCTTGGAGCCAGTGGTGTCATTTATAACCGATCATATCTTAGCCCTGAGTGATCGTTCGTTATCTGAGCCTTGAGCAACTGTGATGTCACTTTCAGTTATCAGCAAGTACCAAAATGGCTGCCCCTATACTCATTGGAATTCCTTGTTTAAACTGGAGATACATAGAAGATGTGACTATAAAGAACAAGAAAAAGTTTCTTCGCCCAACGTAAATGATAAATTTTGCCATCCATTTTCTATACCGCTTAAATTCATTTGGGTCATGGGTGAGCGAGAGCCTATGTGCGATGACTTTGAGTGAGAGGCTGCACAGTGAAACACTTTTCAGTGTCACTCAAATTGATGGCGAACAAAAGAATTCCTATGTCGCCTTGATTTACTTTTTTCTGTTCTGGAACGCTGTAAATGAAATTGACTTCCTCTGCGAGTTCGGTTACTATATTAATAATCTGTCTATTTTTCAGGACTATTCATTTGTTTACAAGCCAGAACTTTGCCAGGCATTTGTGGGCTGCTCCATGTTCGCACCATTGAAGTCATTACCCAGCCATTGTCTCCCGCCTATTAAACTACCAGAGGATTCCATCTATCGACCAAGTTGGACCATGGGCAGGGAGATGCTCAATCCCATTCCTGTCATGTCTGTCCTCAACAAAGACAGGTAGAGCACTTGTTTTAGATTTCACATTGTACATATATTTTTAAAGCCCCTATGTTTATACAAGACACAATTGCATATTATAAATTTTTTGAAGAATTTGTGGGGTGTAAAAAAAAATCCAACACTAACAGCACGTTGATGTTTCAGATTCCCTCCAGTTATTTGCAGTTATCAAGTCTTATTGAATGAAGAAAGAAGAGGAATGCACGAAAAATATTTTAACATTCCAAATATTACATCAAGAATATCTTAACATGAAAGGTTTTCAACATGACCCGTGCTAGTGGGTTGGGCTGTGTGTTAAAGTTGAAGTGAAATTCTTACCATTTAGGGAACTGTTAACAAATAGCTGCATATAACTCCCCTTAAATTAAATCATTCACTGCCATTCCCAATTTTTTGGGAATTGAAAATATGACCTAAAGCCCATTCCCGGATTTGTTTGGGTTTTTTTTCTTGCTGAGGTGCCGATAAAGTGCTGGCCACACCTCTGGCAATGTTTTTTTTTTCCCTTCCACAAGAGGGCGCATTTCCTTTTTCCATCCTAGCACTTTGTTCCAGCTTCAGCTGTTGTTAAAGGACAACCGACGTCTCCGGACAAGTTGTGTCCATAATTTATAAAATGGCTTCAAATGACTTCTGCTGAGCGTATTTTAATAAGATTCCACCGCATATAGCTATATTTTACGTTTTAAGACTCGCGCCTGACCGTAAAAAAAGACACATTGTAGCGGTCCTTCCATCACGTCAATGTATTTTGCTGTACTGTTTGGTTTGAAAACCTTGTGTTGCACCCAAAAGCCACAATTTATCAGCCTGTGGAAATGGGCTGATTCATTCCTCACAACAGCGGTGGCCATTTTTGGGTGCGACATTCCCCCCTGTGAGACTAATAAAGGCATATCCAATCCAAATCCAATCCATAGCCCGTTTGCCTCAAAATGACACGGAATAAATTCTTTAATCGTTTTCAATCATGTATGCTTTCCTCTTCAGAACTATTTCAATCATATTCATAACTGGATGTGTAACAAGAAAGAATAATCTCCGAATCTGAAGCCATTGTTTTTATTCTCCAGCAATGCAAGACGTCTTGGCGTGACGTCACGAACTGGGGGCGGGACTTTCTGAAAATGCCCAATTCGCAGCTCAATTTTTTGCAGATTTTGGACACTTTAAGTCATTTTTATTGGTGTTTTGCATTTGAATAATACTATCATACTGCGTGTTTTGGGTATTTTAGATGCTATAAAACATTTTTCTGAGGTTTCTTACGCTGCATTGAGTGTTTTTGCAGTCCTAAAACTCAATATTCTGTGGGTCCTGAAATTTGAGTGACAATGACAAAAATTTGGCACTGGAGTGGACACATTTTTGCATTTTTGTCTGGCAGTGAATGAGTTAATAGGACACATGACAACCTGATCAAAGATATGCAGCAGGTTGTCAGAGGTCTGCTTGGGTTTCTGTGCTCCTTGCACGCACACCTGAATAGTTGCATCCATGCACTGAGGAAGTGGATTAGTTTAGATTAATGTAAAGCTAATTGACCTTCTCAGTCAACTGAGGATCACTTAGCGATATTGTTATTCACATCTCGCACTAATAAATTAGCTTCCCCGGTCCTCAAATGTGCAGCGATGTCTTTTTCATAGATCTTAAAATGCAGACGTCACTTTAGTCATTGCTCATGTTGACTCACTCAGCCGGTGAAGCATCTTTGTGACTCAAGCTGCTGCCATCTGTGCCTCGATATTCATCCCCATTTTCAAATCACTCAGATCTTTTTTTTCTTTTTTTTCACTCTGACTGTTCCGAAATGGAGACTTGCGCAGAATTTGTATAAATGCCACAGGGTGGGATTGAATGCTAATTGCTGATTTCTCCCATGCAGTGCATGTTGTGTTGCTGTGCAATTTGCATTTGTTCAAGTTATCACTCATTTGGTCTTTCCCCTGTGCGCTTCCTTCTGAAGAAGTCCCGCGAGGAACTTAGTAAAATGAAGCTCTTTTATGAAAAGGTGTTTATCACAGGAGAGCCTTTAACGCTAACAGCTTGGTGTTTATGTCGTGTTTGTCACATTACCTCTCTTACCTACACACCTTCTTGCCAACATTTTAAAACCTCTGCATATCCGCTGCATATTTAATAGAATTACCTTGTTTTGTTCTGAACATGTTTTGGTGCTTGTTTTAAACCAATCCCATATTTATTTTTTAACGCTTGGTCAGGGAACATAGGTTGTGCCAACTCATGAACAAACACCCATTTCTACTTACCTGAATGAGATCACCCAAACCACTGTTCTTAGAACCATCCTGTTTTGAACAAACATTCAACGATGCTAGGTTGTCGTCAGTTTAGATCTTGTTGCTATTCATGAACAAAGCGCTCATCTTGAAAGTCACGGAGCAGGACTGATTACTAAAGGTATACCACACAACTACTTGCTTATCAATGGCTTGCTATGCGTGCCACAGTCTGATCGCTAAACCAGTTTAATCGCAAAGTCATAATTAAATATTTGGATGTAAAACACTTCTCTGCTCATGAAATGGATTGGGCTGTGCTGTGAGGGAAAAGTGTCTGTACTTAAAACAACTTGGCCAACCTCCAAATAATCATACCCAACAATCTTGTAACAATGTGTCGCAGCCGCCTTTGAGATCATGTCCCTTTCAGGAACGTGCCCTGTCTGCAGTCATGCGGGGGACTTCCTCGGAATTCGGCCGGTGCCAGGTGTTGTTGCTCACATGCAGTTTAGGGGAACAATGAGCTCCTTCACTCTCCAAATGCGTCTTCACAGTTGGTCGGCAGCCTAAAAATAAGGCTGACCTCAGAAGGGCGCTTGAGGAAATGTTTTTACAGTAGAACATCTCTCGTAGAACATATTTGGGGGTGCGGGGTTAGGTATTCAGAGTTTGCTGACGTCCGTTAGTAGCGCCGGTGACAATGAGCTTGTTGACAAAATCTCTGTAATCAGTGTTACCAGCATTGTGATTGGGCGACTTGGACTTTTCCCATCTCCTTTGTGACTATTTTTTGAATCGACATGCATGTCTTTGGAATGTGGGAGGAAGCGGGAATATCCGGAGAAGAAGGAGAGCGCGCAAACTTCACTCAGGGTGTGCTCAGCTGAGATCTGATCACGATGTTATTCTGTTTACTGTCATTGTTGCAAATAAAACATATATACAGTAAATGGCTCGCAAAGAAAGATAACTTTATTTGAAAATGGGTCATTCCTGAAAGGCATCATGGTAGCTCAAATTGAGTTTGCACTCCAGCGCTTCATGATACCCGGTGGTACTGTATATGGTAGAAAAAGGGACTCAATCGATGCGCAAATATATCATTAACGCCCATATAAATGCATTTGTCAGAGTGTTTTTTTAACCCCCTCAACATTCTTCACAAAATGGTGTCAAACATTCAATCAAAAATATTAAAAAGCATTCCACAATGGTGGGAATCGGCAGTGTCCACTAAAATATAATGTATTCGCAGCATGAACTTTGAGTACTGCTACTTCCAAATCATCCCCTTTCTTAACTTATTCGCTGCCATAGAGTGCCATTCCCGAATTTGTTTGGGTTTTTTTTTTTTTTTTTTGTCTTGCTGGGTGTGCCGATAAAATGTTTTTCCCTTCAACTAGGAGGCACCATTTGCCTTTTGTCCATGTTAGCACTTTGTTACAGCTTCAGCTGTTGTTAAAGCGCTATATAAGTCAATATGCATGTATTGTATTGTATTTTGTACAGCCGCCCCCATTGAAGCTCACCTAACTGCAGACCCATACAATTTAGGAATTAACCCCTTTTCAGATGAAAGAAGAGAGTCTAATGTTTCTAATGCTGTATTGAATGTTAATGTAGTCAGAATCAGAATCAGAATCATCTTTATTGTCAAGTATGTAGAACACACAAGGAATTTGTTTCCGTTAGAACACGCTGCACTAGTATCGTCGTCAAAAAAAAAAAAAAAAAAAAAAAAAAAAAACTACTAAGTGGCACTATCCAGTTCCATTTTGGCTACTGTTGTCCTAAAACTTAATATTCTGTGGGTCCTGCAATTTGAGTGAAAATGCCAAAAACCCTAGTACGGGAGTGGACACATATTTGCACATCATCTGGCAGTGAATGAGTTAAAAGCAAATTGTGTTTCAACTTTCAATTGCTGTAATTTGTTTTTTTAATCTTCTGTCTCTCTTTTCTCAGTAATATCCCAAGTGTGGGCAGCACTCTGGACCAGGACTACAACCAGACCTACACGCCGCAAACTCACACACCCTTCATGTCCAACAGCGCTCCACCAAGCAACAGCGGCACTGGCATCCTGCCTTCCCCCGCCACCCCACGTTTTTCAGCGCCTACCCCACGTACGCCCCGCACTCCACGGACACCTCGAGGTCCCGCCAGCGTTCAGGGCTCCCTCAAGTACGAGAACTCTGACCTCTACTCGCCAGCCTCCACCCCTTCTACCTGTCGACCGCTCAATTCAGTGGAGCCAGCCACCGTTCCTTCCATCCCAGAGGCTCACAGTCTCTACGTCACCCTCATTCTCTCCGAGTCAGTCATGAACCTCTTCAAGGACTGCAACTTTGACAGCTGCTGCATCTGTGTTTGTAACATGAACATCAAAGGATCCGACGTGGGCGTGTACCTCAATGACCCCATCAGCGAGGCCCAGGAAGCCTGCAGCTGCGGTTTCAGTGCTGTGGTCAACAGGCGCTATGGCAATGGCTCAGGCCTCTTTCTCGAGGACGAGCTGGATATCATCGGCCGTGGCTCAGATGTCAGTCGCGAGGCGGAAAGGCGCTTTGAGGAGCTACGAATATACTCCCTGAATAGAACTGGTGTTGGGAGGGGAGAGCGTCTCCCGGATGAACTGATTCTGCTTCTGCAGGACCAGTGTACTAACCCCTTTTCACCGATTTCCAGCCTGGATGACGGACCGACATGTGGGGTGAAGGGTGGTCATGTGCCACCCTGTGTTAGGGTGGAGGAGAGGGATTTTCACAGTGACTGCTATATGGCCCTGGAGCACGGCAGGCAGTTTATGGACAACATGTCAGGTGGAAAGGTGGATGAGGCGCTGGTCAAAAGTACTTGTCTACACCACTGGTCCAAACAAAATGGTAAGGCATTGTTGCAAATGGTTTCCTCGATTGCCGTATTTTCCTATGTATAAGGCGCACCGGAGTATAAGGCACACGACCAATGAATGGTGGATTTTCAAACTTTTTCCATAGATATGGCGCACCGGACTATGAGGCGCACCTTCAATGAATGACAAAAGTTTTCCAAATATAACATATAAATAGATAAAATATCAGGAACACCACATTATAAGGCACTACCGTAGAATCTGGGTTTACACACTACTTCTACGGGGGGAAATGAAGGAGCGGGGAAATGGCTCTTGACAATAGTTATGAGAACTGTAGTGACTCAATATAACTTCACATATACGGCGCACCGGCATATAAGGCGCAGGGTCATCTTTTGAAGAAAATCAAGGCTTTTGGGTGCGCCTTATACACCGGAAAATATGGTATTTAATAGCAACACATTCTCAATATTCTGTTTACTGTATTTTCCGGTGTATAAGGCGCATCCAAAAGCCTTGATTTTCTTCAAAAGATGACCCTGGGCCTTATACGCCGGTGCGCCTCATATGTGAAGTAATATTGGGCCACAACAGGTCTTACAACTACTGTCAAAAGCCACCCACTCAATTTCTTCCGTTGAAGAAGTAGTACGTAACCCCAGCGTCTACTGTAGCTCCTTATTTGAAAGGCGCTTAATACTAGTAATAATAATATTTTATTTTTATTATAAGCACCCTAAGGTGTCCCTTATACCAACTTGGAAAACTTTTATATATTTCCATATTATATTTGGAAAACATTTTTCATTCCTTATATATGGGAAAAGTTTGAACATATTCCATTCATTGGGAGTGTGCCTTATTATACACGGGAAAATATGGTAATTGAAGAATTGTTCTGCATTTTAATTGTTATTAACTTTATGTTCTCGGTTCTCCAGCAGTGGACGTGAGTGCACTGTGCTCTCAGGACGTACTTCAAGTATTGATGTCCCTGCAGCCTGTAATACAAGATGCCATTCAGAAGAAAAGGACAGTGCGTTCTTGGGGTGTTCAGGGCCCACTTACCTGGCAGCAGTTTCACAAAATGGCTGGACGGGGCTCATACGGTAAATCAATCAATTAGATGATGAGTTGGGGTGATTACCTGGAAACAGGATGCGACGGTTTGACTAGGTCAATTATTTTGAAAGCAGACTACAATTTTTAGCGAGTGCCAATTACTTCAAGCAACGTGTTGTGATTACTACATGTTCATTGATGTCAAAAAGAAATGTCAGCGTAACTTGATGATTTCATGCAAAATCACCAAATGAGTGTGGGGAAACACTCTTTACTGTAACAAACAATCCTTCCATTGCGCCAAAATCAAACATTCCTCTTCACCCACCTGTCATTAATATGCAAGACTAATGTAGAGTACTGTGGTGCTATACTGTACTGCATGATAGAGGAGATCTTGAAAAATCTGCAACAGTCATCTGGGTGTCACTTTCTTGTGGAGGAAGACTTAATGAAAATTGCCTTAGAGATGAGACTAGAGTGCACGTCACACAGTCAAGTTACACGAATAAGAAGAAATGACCAGGGATTTAAAAAGAGAGAAAGCAACTCAATTTTCACACACCTATGTCATGTTTTTTTCCTCTTTGTGTGATCCGCTCTCCTTTTCTGGTTCATCCTCACAGGTACCGATGAGTCCCCTGAGCCACTGCCCATCCCCACCTTCCTAGTAGGTTACGAATATGACTTTGTGGTGCTGTCTCCCTTTGGGTTGCCCTACTGGGAGAAGCTGTTGCTGGATCCCTTCGGCGCTCAGCGGGACGTCGGGTATTTGGTGGTGTGTCCAGACAATGAGGCTCTGCTCAGCGGTGCTAAGAGCCTCTTCAGGGACCTCACAGCTGTCTATGAGGTTAGAGAAAGATTACATGCTTTACTGTTTGCACTGGTTTAGCTGTCGTACGTCTGTAAAATACCGACTGCCGCCTCCCTGGAATGTCATACTCTAATTTAGATTCATCACTGAGATAATAAAATGCTACAACTTTTATTTTTGTCATGTTTTTTTTTTTCCCACCAAGCTCCTGACGACTGCTGACTATTTTCCTGCACTTGGCACCATTGCATTAATTATTGATGTAGTTAACTTCTAGTCGTAGATCAAAGTCCATTGATGTAAAAATGAGCTCATTACATATTAACATTTTATTCAGACAACTTTTGGTGTAAATTTGACACTGCCAAAATTTCCTGAGGGATGAATTTTGTATTCTCATTTTGATTATTGCAGGCCAATAATTTGACCGTTATCCAAATCAGACTTATATATTGTCATATCACAATGTACGGCTATTGGTCAACACACAAAAAAGATCATACGATACATTTTAATACAAAAATCACTCGTATCTCCCTTGACCCATTGATAGCATTGTTCATTCTTTATGGAGTTGTCTGCCAGCAATTTTCAGCAGGATAAGTACTGGATAAACAAACTATATAGGAGAGCCAAGGCTGTCCTGGGTCAGCGTCTGGACACAGTGAACGGTGTTGCATGTTTGAAGAATGACAGCCAAAGTCTCATCCCTCATTCCCAGCACGTCACGCTGCGATCCACGCTCAGTAATAGCACTGGTTAGCTTTTGAGCACCAGGCTGTGGCACCCTCAGGTGCCAAAAGGAGCATTTGTGGTGACAATCCTTCCTTCTTTCTGCTATCGTGGTTTATTATTTAATGTGGCTCAGATCGCGAGGAGACAGTTAAAATATTCATATCTGTACGCTGATCATTGCGCATTATTTATATGATGTGTACAGAAATGTAATTTTTTTTCAACATTGGTTATCTGCACGTTTGGCCGGATTTCCTAGTACGAGCCTCACTTAAATTTAAAATTTCATCATCTTGCTAATCTTGCAGCATTTACATGGAATCCCTGCTGTGGTGTGATTTGAAAGAATCTTTTTACTTTCTTCCTACAGTCGTGTCGACTTGGCCAACATCGGCCCATATCTAAAGGCTACCCTGATGGAATGGTCCTTGTCGGTGGCAGTGGAGCTAAAAGCCTTGAGGATCAGCCAGTCAGCGATTGGTTTCTCAAGGCTGCCAGCAACAATGACGATGCCTTCAGAAAGCTCAAACTCTATGCACAAGTGTTCCGCCACAACCTCGGTAAGATTAGCCTTATCATCCTCAGTCTGTGGCTTAGTTTGCTCTTTCCTCTGACATTTCCCACTCTTGACCCCATTCTCTTTTTGTTGCAAAAAGGCAGGCCAAAGAGCCTTGGTGAATTTAAATATGTCTCAAAAATGTGAATGCAGAGCACAGATGCTTTTATTCTCTCAAATGTAATTAATCACCCAGTAATGTTTCGGTCTTTCTCTTTTTAGCTCCATACCTCGCATCACAACCACTGGATAGTTCTCTCCTTATGCAACCAAATCCCCCGTCGTTATCCAACCAGTCATTATCTACGCCCCTTACGGGATCCGCCTCCAGCTCCGTTGGCCAGCAGGGTGCGATGCACAGCTCCTCCATCCCCAACAGCAACACCATGCCATCCAACAGTCTGGTGACATCCTCCGGACAGCCAAACGGCGGGATGCCATCTGCCAAAGCAAGCTCCTTTACCCCCTTTGGAACCATAGCCAGCCAAAACCAGGGGGGCGGCCCTCAGAGTGGCCAGGTGGGACCACAGGCTGGAACCCAGAATATTAGCACCTCAGGCGACAATTCAAATAGCCAGACTCCCACAGAGCCCCCAGAAAGGTATGCCATGCCACATCAGCACATGAAAGCTGATCACATTTCACCGGTTCGCTTCCAATGCTCTGACATAATAAATTGTGTAATGAGATGGATTTGTGTGGTGCCCCCACAGCACTTTGGAACGTGACAAGATCGGCGTCCCCACAAATGGCGACTCCCACGCCATCACCTATCCACCTGCCATTGTTGTTTACATCGTGGATCCTTTCAGCTATGAGGATTCTGAAGGCAGCCCGGGCCCAGTGCCAACACATTCTAGTGTGTGGACACTTGGCTTGTTACGCTGCTACCTTGAGATGCTTCAGTTGCTTCCCGCACCTATCCGTAATTCCATTTTTGTGCAGGTGGGTCAACTTTCTCATCATTGAGCAACCCTTGTGAGGATAAGTGGATTAGAAAATGCATAGATGTTCTCATGGCCTCTTACATCCTCCTTTTTTGTTTATTTTGTTACAGATTGTGCCCTGCCAGTATCTGCTTCAACCTGTGAGAAGTGAAGACCGCCACATCTACGTTCAGCACCTCAAATCTTTAGCCTTCTCCGTCTTTGCTCAGTGTAGGCGGCCTCTGCCCATTTCCACCCATGTCAAGTCGCTGACTGGCTTTGGCCCCGGTTTAGCTATTGACACAGCACTTAAAAGCTCAGAGGTAATAATAATTATTACAGCAGTTTCTTGGACTATTTTCAGTAGTTGATGTTGTTGTTCTTTGTCTTCTTTTTTAAATGTGTTCCTTCCAATTTCTTTTGAGACCTATGATTGTTTCATTCGAGTCATGTGCAGTCATTGGCCAAAAAAGGATTTTTTGCACTAAAGTGCGCCATAAATGAGATTGTGTGATTATTTAGTTCTTAATTTTGCCTCGATTTCCTGCTTCTAAAATGAGCACATTCAAAGTATCCTCATTGTCACCGATTAAATGTGTTGTTGTGCAGAGACCGGAATGTGTGCGTCTGTACACACCTCCATTCATCCTTGCGCCGGTTAAGGACAAGCAGACTGAGCTCGGGGAGGCATTTGGCGAGGCGTCGCAGAAATACAATGTGCTGTTTGTCGGATACTGTCTCTCCCATGACCAGCGCTGGCTACTTGCCACGTGCACTGACCAGAATGGGGAACTCCTGGAGACCTGCGTCATTAACATCGATGTGCCCAACAGGTACAACCCTCGTCGGTGTAAAAACTTATTTTTTTTTCCATATCCCCACCGCCTACTTCTGTTGCTTCCATTTGTCATATCACCACTCGTATATGAATACTGTGACTTTGCCCATCAATTACATCAAGAGTTGTTAAATATGCTATTTTTCCTGAGGCATAGGAAAAATATGGCTATCAGTCGAAAGCTTACTGCTCATATTCATGACAAGTATGCGCTTTGACTAAAATGGCTGTCTTTGTACTCGACTTTGGAATACAGTATTTATGAACACTGAAAAATGACTACACGCGTGTTTTTCCTGCATTGCTCAGAGCCAGGAGGAAAAGGGGCTCTGTTCGACGCCTTGGCTTGCAAAAGCTGTGGGATTGGTGCTTGGGACTCGTGCAAATGACATCAGTGCCCTGGAGAGTGGTAATTGGACGTCTGGGCAGGATAGGACACGGCGAGCTGAAAGGTGACTGTTAATGTCCACGGCAAAATTCTCAACTGTGTTTTTTTTTTCTTCATTTAACACTCATTGTGCTTTTCTCGTCACGTGTCAGATTGGAGTATATTGCTGAGTAGAAGAAACCTTCAGTCACTGAGTCGCCGTCTGAAAGAAATGTGTCGAATGTGTGGCATCTCTTCTTCGGATACTCCCGGCATCCTAAGTGTTTGCTTAGTTGCCATGGAACCACAGGGTTCTTTCATCATAATGCCAGGTAACATACAAGACGTAGACTATGAATTCATTGACGCTATCTGTTTGACTGTGTCCGGCTCATCAGAGCCATCGACCACAGCCATGTCTTCTGAGTTTTTGTGTATTTGCTTGTGTGGGTACGGCGTGATGGATGGCAGCAGTACATCGCAATGCTTGATGGCGGGGAAGACGGTGTACCTTTTTGCTCATAAAGCACAACCTCTCAGACACCTATTGATCGCAATGCTGTGTGGTGGGGAGCTCGATCAATGGGTTTATTTTAGGAAACCAATGAGTGGGGGGGTTGTCAGTGCACCATACCAGGAGAATATGATTGGCTGTTGTTGGAATGAAGATGCTACTTTATTAAAATAAAGATGTCGATGCCATGTGTCCGAATCTACAGACAGAGAGATTTAAATTTAAGTTAACTCATTCACTGCCAGACATGGCAAAATATGTCCACTCCAGTGCCAGGGTTTTTGTCATTGTCACATCCATTCTAGGACCCACAGAATGTTGAGTTTTAGGACTTCATAAACATTCAATACAGCGTTAGAAACCATTGACTCTTTTCTTTCATCGGAAAAAAATAGTTAATTCCTACATTATATGGGTCTGGAGTTATATAAGCTTTAAATGAGGGTGGTGGTCCATAATACAATGCAATACATATTGGTTTATATAGCGCTTTAACAACAGCTGAAGCTGGAACAAAGCGCTAACATGGAAAAAAAAAAGGAAATGCTGCCACCTTGTTATAGCACCCAAGCATGAAAAAACAAAACCCGAACAAATTCGGTAGTCGCGCTCTACATCATATTTTCAATTCCAGAATACATTTGTGAATGGCAGTAATAACCAATCTCCAATTACTGGAAAAGAATGCTCCCCATGTGAAATGTCTCCCATTTTTATTCAATGAACAGCTTTATTTTGCAGTCATTCAGTATTTTAAAAAAGTATTTCATTATAGCATTCTGGTAGCCAAAATGAAATTATTTATTCATCTATTCATTCATTAATGTTTTCATTTATGTATTTATTTCTGTGGGAGAGATGATTTTGCTCCTCAGCAAGTGCAATACTGGGAACTTGAACCACAATGTTGCACATGTTTCAAAACGAACCCCCATCTCATATTATGTGTCTAAGGAGAGCATTATATTCTTGACAGTTGGCAGACTGACAACGTAGAGCTGTATCTAATGGACTGGCCTGTCGAGGGCATTTTCACATCCGCAGCTGCAGAATTTGTACAGTGAAGATAGATTGACAGATAAGACTTTTAATTGTGCATAAGTATTTCCACGTCGTCTTCACAACAGGATTACTCACATAATATCAATAAAGCAGCAAAATACGTGTGACATTGAATAAAACAAGCATTCTTACATTGTATTATACTCTTGTTGCTCTGTTTATAAACCACTCATTTTCTATCTCTCCCATTAGACTCTGTGTCGACAGGCTCAGTGTTTGGCCGCAGCACCACCCTGAACATGCAGACGCCCCAGCTGAACACACCCCAGGACACCTCCTGCACGCACATCTTAGTCTTCCCCACCTCTGCCTTTGTCCAAGTGGCCAGCTCCAATTACACCAACATCGACACTAATATCGACATTCTAAATGCTACCACAGGTGAGACCGCTGTCTGCAGTTCACCTTTCAATGACATTCTCATCTGAATATATATATATATACACTCTATGCTGCTCCCCCAAGCAACTTCTCTTAGCGTCGCTTTCTCATGTTTCCTTCTACTACTCTTGTACTCAGATGGATCTGACGACATAGGAGGCATCTTTGATCTTCTGGACCCAGAGAATGAATTGGTGGATCCCGACATCATCAACATCTCACCCAACACGTCACCAGTACATTCACCGGGTTCCCATTATCACCATGGAGGTGATGACAGTAAGGTAAGATTCTCGGATCTTCCTCGCTGGATTACATTTTAGAACAGAGGGGTTTCGGTTTATGTCTGAGTTACATTCCTATGATCGCAACATCTCAATTATTGTATTTTATTTTTGTGCTTTAGTCAGCATGTGCTGTTGTCTGTCAATAGCCTATGGTAAAGCCAAAAATGACAGTGCGATGTTTAGGGATCAAAAAGGCTACTGGAGGGCGGCAGAGCAAGATTTATCCACTTTTTTCCCTCTGTGGTTTATGCAAGTGAAACTCCTCCCCTCACTTCATCCATGTTCCATGGCAACAAGGTGCCACAAGATAGCGCCAAACCAAGAACTTTTTTTCCAATTGGATAAATAGTATGAAATACACGTTTCTAGGCCATGAGTATAAAACAGTCAAATGAAAAACAATACGTCGGTAACTGAACTTAGATGTGGTAAACATAGCCACGTCAACCGTTTTTCTACAGCACTAAACTTATCAAGGGTCTATATCAGCAAATAAAATAATTGATCAATTAACTCGATCAATTAACTCATTCACTGCCATTCCGTAATTTGTAAAGCATGACGCTGGCCATGGCCTCTGGCAATGTTTTTTTCTTCCAGAAGGGGGCAGCATTTTCCTTTTTTCCATGTTAGAACTTTTTTTCCAGCTTCAACTGTTGGTAAAGCACTCTATAAAGCAATACATACGTCTGTATTGCATTGTATTTTGGACATCCGCTCTCATTTAAAGCTCATCTAACTCCAGACACATATAACTTGGGAAATAATCTTTTTTTCTGATGAAAGAAGAGTGTCTAATGTTTCTAACGCTGTCTTGAATGTTTATGTAGTCCTAAAAGTCAATATTCTGTGGGTGCTGGAGTTCAAGTGACAATGACAAAAACCCTGGCACTGGAGTGGACACATTTTTGCACGTCTGGCAGTGAATGCGTTAATTACCTAAATTACATATATGGGTAGCTAAAGCCTCGTGACCAACTTATTTTTCATTGCAAAACTGCATCATTTTGAACATTGCACTCTACTGCTGTATACTGCAAGGTCATTTTGAATGACCTGTATATTGCTTGTTCAGACCCTCGCTGAATCACAATATGTCAGGACCACTGTAAACCAAGGACCGCCGTCTTTAACAGTAGATTTTATTTTGTTAATTTTCAATTTGCACACTGAACGTCATCTTAAATTTCCCATCAAACTAACTTCAAATACGCTCCTTCTCCAGGGCCAGAGCGCAGACCGTATGGAGTCTCGTGAGGAGGTGCCAAACCTCCTGCAGCAACCCCTCGCTCTCGGCTACTTTGTATCCACGGCCAAAACTGGCCCACTGCCTGACTGGTTCTGGTCAGCCTGTCCGCAGGCTCAGAACCAGTGTCCACTCTTCCTCAAGGTACGGAAGCTCTGCTTACCCACACGATCCCTTTTTGTTAATTTTCCCATAAAACAAATGTTGGAAAATGTGAGCTACCCGCAATATGATAAGCCTGTTAAAAAGGCACTGACTGGTTACAGCGTTTACATGAGCAATTTTCATTTTTAATAGACTCAATGTTATTTGTTTCTTTTTTTTAATCAAACCTCACAAAGGTTTCTTCTTTTAAAAAATGCTCATAAAAATCCAAAATCTGAATTAAAAGTCAATAAATATGCAAATGCATGGGTTTCAAACTTTGAATATGCAAGGGACAACTGTTATTTATGTTGTAATATCACTATTCACGCGAGATGACAAACGTGTTTTTATAGCGCTTACATTGGTTCTTATATTACATTACAACGTGAGTTGAATCCAATATTTTTTAGCATGGCAAGCGAGTTTATTTTGTGGAAAACAAAATGTACACCCTGGATTTTTGAGCCTAATTTTTGCCTTCCTGGCTTTTTTTGCAATGGGGAAAAAATGCATGTTTGTGCATGCATACTTATGATTCATAAATGCTTGGTGTTTAATTTACAGCAAACATTAACAAATTACTATATCTTTTTTTCTGGAATCATGCCTTTATTTCAAACAGAGGTGACGGGCCTTATTGAATACAGTGTATATGACACAAGGTTTTTCCTCCTACCCCCGCCCTTCCTCATACTGTGTCTTTCTCGCTCCCAGGCCTCTTTGCACCTCCATGTGTCTTCAGTGCAATCAGACGAGCTCCTGCACAGCAGACACTCCCACCCCCTTGACTCCAATCAGACCTCAGATGTACTACGGTAAACAGCAACCAAGCAAAAACTGCTCCATTTGCCCTGTGGAATTCTTGGCACTGGTGCAATTGTTTTCATTCCCGTTTGATTTTTGTAGGTTTTTATAAGTTGAGTATTTATTTCCTTGCATAGTTTTTACTTAGTCATACTACAATTATCTCTGTCAAAATAGGCTAGTTGTTTTTTTTTTCATCTCCAGGATGATAAGATAAAAATATGACATTCATAGAGTTAGATTCAATTGCAATTGATGTCTCGATTGAATGAGGAATTTGTAACAGGGAGCACGGATGATAATGGTGAAAGATTTGAAGCAGTTTTTCCTCGTGGCATGGCAACAGCTTCTGATTTTCCTTGGTCTACACTGATATTTGCAACTGGACCAATTTATTGAGCAATATTTTCAGGAGGCCTTTCTAACAATCAGCGAAGGGTATGTATCACACGGAATGTGGCCAAAATCAAACAAACTTAACTCTTGGGACTGATTGCCATGTTGCTCCAGAAAACTGTCATTGAGGTGTAGTTTTTCATTTATCATTGGCTAATTTTGACAACTCATATTGGAGGTTTTGGAGAGAAAGTCAGAGTGGCCAGACTGAGATGGTTTGGACGTGTCCAGAGGAGAGAGAGTGATTATATCGGAAGAAGGATGCTGAGCCTTGAACTGCCAGGCACGAGACCGAAAGGAAGACCTAAGAGGAGGTTTATGGATGTTGTCAAAGAGGACATGAAGGTAGCTGGGGTGAGAGAAAAGGATGCACAAAACCGGGTTAGATGGAAGACACTGATTCGCTGTGGCGACCCCTGAAGGGAAAAGCTGAAAGGAAACTCAGAAGATTGGCTAATTTTGAATGTCTTTTATGCTTCCTTGAGATGAGCAAATGTATTTCCATAGCAATAAAATTGAAGCATAGCCGAGCTTGCTTTAAAAAGTACAATAATTTTGTACTTTTGGAATTAGGTACATTTTATATATACTCTATACTTTTTATATTTTTATTTAGTCACGGCAATTGAATCACCACTGCTGTTACCACACATTTGCCTATGGCTAGGCTACGTTTGCCAAGTCCGATTCATGAATTTCAAATGATGTGAGCGAACCAGGAATTGAACACCGCACCTCATACACATTTTGTGATGATTACTCATTGAATGAAAAGAATATTTGAGTGCTTTGTGTGATCGCTTATTTATTTGTATTCTGTGCCCCTTAGCTTTGTGTTGGAGCAGTACAACGCCCTCTCTTGGCTGACATGTGACCCGGCGACACAGGACCGCCGATCATGCCTGCCCGTTCACTTTGTGGTGCTGAACCAGATGTACAACTTCATCACGAACATGTTGTAGCCACTCATAGGAGAGACATTTCAAGAAGAGAAGTCCAAAGCGATCACTCTGAAGGGGTTTCACCACACCGGCCGGAGCACAGCGTTGGATCTCATTCCGAAATAGATTTAATGGTTCTCCCCTTGGCGCAAAGACGTGCACAAATAGACGAGGAAATAAATTTCAGTGATAGGTGGATCAGAGAAATTGAACGTGACAGAGCGACAGATTGGCTGTCGCGTTTCATTTTGTTTTTTTTGGAACATGGCAGCGCACACACTGGCCAGTCAACATTTGGGAAAGATGTCTACGTGTAAAGAGATAAAGGGATGATCAAGAAAATAACTTTTAAAGATTTTTTGGGGGGCTTTATAGCCTGAAATTCTTTTCCATTCATTTGAATGAAATTGAATGCAAACTGATAGCCTGCATTGATCTTATTTATTGTGTTTTAAAATGTATTATTTCTTAACCGCTTTTATAAGTATATATAGAGAGAGATATTTAAATGGAGAAGGTTTGTATCACCTTCTTGCTTTAAAGCAATTGGTCGAAAGATATATGTAATCATCTGACTCAAGAACTGAGAAACTACTGCAGAAAAAAAGAAACAAAAGACAGTCCCGGTAGATTTCTTTCAGAGTATTATTTTTTGTAATGGAGAAAAGGACTATTTGTATCATCACAATGTACAGAAGTGGAGAATTATGAATTACAGCAAAGCTGTTGCCATATAGGAATTGTACAGCAATGAACTTCACTGTGTTCTAATTAAGAGGTACATTGTTGTATATAGTATTTTATACCATACATTTAGACACAAAAACCAAACTGCAATCTATATAAATAATTATATATGAATGCCATGCCAGCAGTTGGTGCTGTGGCTTCTGTTTTAGGAATAAAATGTGTCAACATATTTTTCCTGTGCATTGTTGTATTTATTTGCTTTGAGGCGGCAAGAATGGTTACATGGTTGTGCAGGTGGCCAAGAGAAAGGTGGACAAAATGTGGCTCATGCTGCCAAATTGTTTCCAGCTGGTTTGACTTATAACATAAAATGACCATCAGAGAGTTTAGTAGTCGACTTTCAGCATTTGGCATCTCCAGTTACGTATTTCACTTTTCTTGACTGTGGACATTTTTGTGTGGCGTTAAATGAACTAACTTCAATTAGTCATTGTTTTAACTTCCTATATGGAGTTTGTAAGTTTTGTATACATGTGAGTTTACTCCAGGTATGCTGACTTCCTAGCACATTGCAAAAAAATACACACACACATTTTAATTGAGAGCTATTGTGCAAAAATATGAGTCATCGTTTGTCCTCTGTGTGATTGGTCGGTGATCAATCCAGGGTGCAACCCAGGTCTCCCCACAGAGTTTTGTTGTATTATTTTTTTTCCTTCCACAACTCTAAGTACAGTATAGTGAATTCCATTCTTTGACTTGCAAACTGTGGACATCTCCTAAAGCTCTTTGGGAGCAGCTGGCTGTCTGTTCCATGTCCATCATTGCCCCTTCCTGTCAACAACCTTTAGAAATATGCAGTGGTCCTACTGTCGACTGTGATCACGCTGCAACTGGTCTCTCTATGCTTTCGGCAAGATTGGCTTGTGGAATTTGCAATTTGGCACTGACTGGTCAAGTGAAGTACACATCACTTGTACAGTCAAATTCAATTCAAAATTGACATATGGAAAAAAATCCCTGTATTTCTTAATTTTCAATTTTCACCATTCGATACGCCTTGAGATAGTGAGGTAAGCTGTGGCGGGCATGTCTCACTGGTAGGATGCCCTGGGGACGACCCAGGACATTCTGGAGAGTCTCCCAGCAGGCTTTGGATCCCCTGGGAAGAGCTGAAAGAAGTTTTTGCCCCTGTAAAGCAACCCTGGTTAAGCAGTAAGAAAATTGATGGAGCATTTGACCATCTCATGCAGTTTTACACCACTGGAACTGTGATTACAAAAAAAGGAAAATCCACCCATCTTTTCGAAATTGCTCAACAAGTCTCTGCTGGAATTGGTCTCATGTAACAGATTTATGTCGAGCAGCAGGATAATAATGTTGATTGTATATGCAGAGAAAACCATTTACACCTATAGACATCAACCTGGGACCAGCCTACAGGACTGGTTGGGCACAGGATGCTGAACAGGACATGTGTGCCACATGTACAGTATTTCCTTATGAGGATTAGTGCCACGTGAAAATACTTTGTGACTGTGCTTAATGGCATTTTTCATGTATGTTGAGGATTTTTCAAACTGCTTTCTATTTTTTCTTTTCATTTCTTATTTCAACTTCAGCAATGATCAAACAACGTAAAAATGGACAGTTAAATCCCTTGCAGCCTACCTTTTGGGTTTAATCCGTTTTAGGCAAAAACACGGACAGCAGCTACGTATCGGAACACGTGAAGCAGGGAACATGAGGATGCGACAGATTTGGTGAAGCAATAATATACTCCCCCATCCACTGCATTATGTAAAAATGTAAACACGCATTATTTGTTTTTATACTTACATTTAAGAGACTACACTTTTTTGTTTTTTATCTGTGCAAATGGTTGAATCTGTCGTTTTTTATTAATATGTAGCCAGTCTTTTTTTTCTTCACGCATTCCTCTTTACTGGTACTGTATCTTACAGTATGGGCCATGCTTTCGTCACTAGCTTGGATTTGCACAATGTGTGATACAGTACTGTACTTCACAGGTCTGAAAGGAAAACGGTTGCGTTTGCTCACTCCTTAATTAAGAAAAAAATCACAAATTATATTACATATATTAAATGACTTAAATTAGTGTGGAAATAAACACGTGGATTCACAAATGTATTTGTTATCACTCAATATAAATGTTGATTGCACATGTCTATAAACCCATACAATGAACAGCGGTGAGTGAAGCATCCTTCATACCGTCTCGTCATTACGCGAGACAGTTCCATCTTTCTGTAGAGCAGTTTGAGTTTCTGGCATTCTGTTTTCTTAATTTTCTTTCTGATGGAACAGTTGAAGTCCGCTGGGTATAAATGGCAATACGTTAATAGTTAATTTATGGAAAATGCGACACATTTTGAAAACGCTGTCGGCGACCGCTAAGGAAAAACACTTTCTCGGACGCTTGCTATCATAGCGCTCCCCTCTGGTGGCTTTGGTGCTCAGTTAAGACCGAGGTCTGGAAGTGTCCCACCCGAAAGTTTGCCAATTGTACCGCAGCAATTCTACTAATTGAGGTAAGCGTGATACCGTTGCATTTTATAGCATTAAATACGCGCATGGTGGTTTGTTGTCTGGCTCCTCATCCTAGCATTAGCATTAGCTGATAGCTGGCTAGCTAGTAGCACGCAAAGCAACCGCAAAAGTGGCGAGAATAGCGACTCTGGGCTATAAATACATGCAAGTTTAATTAAAATTACGTTTGGTTACTAGTCTTGTGTCGAGTTTGTGTTTCGACCCGGAATGTGAACATTTATAACATCCCCTTGTATGAATTAGCGTTTAGCAGAGCTGTTATTTCATTGAGATGTACAAGTAAATTAAAGCTTACTGAAAGCCAACCAATTTTTGCCTACAACGACCAGTACACAAGTTATCGACTCATAATAAACATTTGATGTGATCTATCAATGAAGGAGTTCCGTGACATCGTATGATAAGACTCCAGCTACTTTTGACAGCTCTATTGTGGTTTCGCGTTCACGTGGTTCTATTGTTTCTGGTCTCTTTCGTTTTGATGCTATCACGAGACAAATTTCATTTACCAGATTCAGTTAAATTATGCTTCTCACTTCCTTTTGTGATGTACTTTCAGCGATGACAGACAGTGCAGGGCTGCAGTTCGTCAGCCCTTTTGCATTTGAAGCCATGCAGAAGGTTGACGTACAGCGCCTGGCAGCCCTCAGTGACCCGGAGCTGAGGCTCCTGCTTCCCTGCCTGGTGAGGATGGCTTTGTGTGCGCCAGCTGACCAGAGCCAGGCATGGGCAGAGGACAAGAAGCTCATCCTGCGCCTGCTTTCTGGAGTGGAAGCTGTCAACTCCATTGTAGCACTGCTGTCCGTTGATTTTCACGCATTGGAGCAGGATGCCAGAAAGGAGCAGCAGCTCAGGTAATCCCTTGACACCCCATTTTTCTGTAAAATCACAAGATTGTTTTTTAGCTATGCCTTTTTCTTTACTGGGCCAGGCACAAAGCAGGTGGTTCAAATGTGGAGAGTATCCTGGTGTCACAGCTGCAGCATGGCCTTACCTTAGAATTTGAACACAGTGATCCTCTTAGGAGACTTCGTCTGACCCTAAGTGAGCTTTTGGCAATCATGAGCAAGGTACAGACTTCATTATATTTGGTTGTAAGGATCTGCTCATCCCATACCACAGCTTAAAAGAGAGAGAAATGCCGTGCACACAAACTCTCTCAAATTAAGATGAACTCTACATACAGGCATATATACCAGCAACCTAGAGATGGTCATATATATTATATGTTAGTGCCGTACAATTATATGTGGCGATCCACCAATTCAGTGCCGATTGATTTTTGTCACACTCAAGTTAACATTTTGATTATACACCTATTGAACAACTGAAAACGTGTAGTTCATCTCAGAGGTATTTTATTGTCAGTCATTTTTTTCTGTACCTAAACCCCATGGGTTTTCATCATAAATCAATATACACACACAACTATATTCATATTTATTCAGTTAAAATGGTCACATCCAGGACAGTTATGGAAGTTAAGTTCAAAATGGTGGAACAAATAAAGGCAAATCCAATCCAATCCAATTTCAAAGGTTTCATCATATCAGTTGTTAGTTACACACAAAATTAATGATCTGTTTTATTGCTTTTGTGTTTGACAAAGGTTAACTTATTCTTCAGCTAGAATGAAGTTCCACGTGTTAAAAAATACAAAAGGTATTGTTAATGAAGATTTTATGACGGCGGCAATTTCAACAATAATTTGCAAGTCTACACACATTTGAAGTTCGATCAGCTCAGGTTACTAACTGCATAGTTGTCACAGAAGTCATTGCAGTGTACTTTAATTTGCTCCATAATTAAGGGCTGTATCAAGTTTATCAAAGCAGGAACAAAAAAAATAAAAATGTGCAAAGGGCAAGTGGATAAGACTTGTCACTTTGGTCACTGTTGTTTATCTACATATTTCTTAGGTGGCTGATTCAAATGGAGAATTCTTTCTCAAGTCGTCAGAGCTCTTTGAAAGCCCGGTCTACTTAGAAGAGGTTGCAGATGTGCTATGCATTCTACAAGCAGGTATGTAAATATGTTCAATATATAACCATGTTCAATTCAACAGTCTCAACTGGACTCAAAAGAGAAACATCCACATAGAAATTGATCCGTTCTTGTCAAGCGCATCCCAAAAACAGACACAATAATTCACTTTTTACATATTTTGCTACATTTCAATCCAATTTCAGAATGGAGGAATGCTCCATACAACATAAAACAAAATTTCAGGGTAAATTTTCATCTATTTTAAAAATGGAAAAATAAAGCCTTCATCACTACTTAAATCATCAAAGCCATCGCTTACTATGACTGTGCATTGATGCACATTTGATAACATGTTGTCTTTTTGAAAGTTATATTTATGAATAATCTTAATAAATCTCCAAAACTCTTTGTTGTAATGATTGTCTGTTCTATGCAGACATTTGCAGCAAAACACAATTTTTTCTATTTGGGGAATAAAATGTCAGGCCAATAAAATGTTTGGAAATACTTTGATTTTTCATATTTTATTAAATTTTGTAAAAAAATAAATATTCAAAAGGTCAAAAGGAAAATGATGGGCCCCATAGATCAAATTTAAAATCTCAAATGCCAGATGGATTTTAAGAGGAGGTCATGGTTTTACAATTCTATTTTTCAATGAAAGAAACAGCATTGGGGATAATGAGAACATTTCTTCATCATTAGCAGTCCAAAGAATCTTAATTCATTCATTCATTGAAATATTACTTTAGCTATCAAACTTTATTAATTGTCCTCCCCATTCCTCACATAAGCACTTTTCACTCTTGACTTGTAAAGCGGTGCCGTACACATTTAAGTGGAATAGACATTGAAATTTTATGGGTGATATGTTTTTGGCCAAATCAATAAATAAGTCAATTTGGGATCCCTGTTGATATTGTAGTGTAGTACATTTACACCACAAACATTTTCGCGCATCAGAAGTCATCACATTTAATGCACAGCCAGCCAACTACCAGGAACTTGAGCATTTTGATAAACTGCATACTTATGTTGTTTTGCCAGAGCTCCCTTCCTTGCTGCCAATTGTGGATGTGGCAGAGGCTTTGCTGCATGTGCGCAATGGAGATTGGTTTCTTTGTCTGCTGGTTGCCAATGTGCCCGACAGCTTCAATGAAGGTACATGATCTATTTTCCTTATATTCTGACAAGGCAAGGAAGGGTTAGTTAATTGACCATATTACATTTAGATAAATCGGTCCAAGTATACTTTGTCGTTTCTATTTGAATTGCTTTAAATATGGCGACTTTCACAAAATGTACGCTAGCTGCTAATTTCAGTGGGATGGGCTCGAGCACAACAATTCTCCACATTTACTCCAATGAGCAGTCTTGCTGCAAATGCTATGAATACTGGCTTGCTGAGTTTCTATTTCACTTATCGGTTAAACAAAGATTACAATCGGACACACTTAATCTAAAAATCAATGGGATGCTTTTCTCTCGTGAGCGTAGTAAAACATATATATGGGGTGGGTGGGACGCTATGGGCCCAACACAGCTTTCGGGAATGGCTGCTCTCAATTTTCAAGGCGCCTCAGTCAAAACGCTTAAAGTATTCCTTTTATTAGAAGAAATTCGGTTTCAGCAGAGATAAATGAATTTCAGTTCTTCTTCTCCCATGATAAATTACACACATTTAAAACTGTCAGCTTAAAGGATAATACAGAAATACAGTATTTAGATATTCTAGTTCAGCATTAAGACACACTGTTTTATTGAACCAAATCTCTTGGAACACCACCAACTAAAACTGTCACAAAAAGTATGAATACTGAAATAGTGACTTGACTCGAATACCTTCAGACTGATCCACCTTTCACGAAAACGTGCATTTGTGTTGGCAGTCTGCAGAGGTTTGATCAAGAACGGAGAGCGCCAGGATGAGGAGAGCATTGGTGGTCGACGCAGGACCGAAGCTCTTCGGCAGCTGTGCCAGATGAATCCTTCACAGGCTCTCAACATTCGAGCCATGGTGGTCAGTGGCAAACCATTTGAACTCAACACAGTTTTTAAATACTCACGGCAAACTTTGGATTTCAATAAATTAATCAATCGCTTTTGAGAAAAAAATGACTTTTTTAATGAAAAATATGGTGAGCAGTAGACTGAAGTATGAAATTGCATTTGGTGAGAATGTGACATCTATGACACCATCCATCTTAATTGCCGAATATAACATCTGGAGCTCAACAGCGCTGTCCACAGTTAATATGAGATGAGGATAACATCTTGCGTGTTTTTGATCTCTTCATATTTATTTTAGGTGGAGGAATGTCATCTTCCTGGTCTGGGTGTGGCTCTGACTCTGGATTACAAACCAGACACTGCAGATGAGGCCGTCAGCCCCCTTGTTTCTTTTGTCAGTGGTTTACTGCTGGGTACCAACAGCAAAGTACGCACATGGTTCAGCATGTTCATACGCAACGGGCAACAGGTGAGTTCCTTTGTTTTAAATGCAGGACACAGGGATGAATCTGCGCCGCGCCCTTGTGCCATTTACGCATTTTGATAGCCACTGGTGCAACTTTGTAACTCCACCGGCGCATAATGTTACATGATCTGCGCCTCATATGACATACTTCTGTTAAAATAGCTAAAGAAACAAATTTATTTAAACATCAATTGAAAGCTGTTCGTTCCTTCAGCGGTTTTAACTTTCGTTGTCTGCCATCTTGCCTTAGCGATATCTAGCCATAATCACCTTGCATTTCTTTCAGTGCGTTCCAAAGTTGTCATAAAGAATACTTCGGCCTTTTTCGTCATCTGCCGGAAACTGCCAAAAGGGCTAATCGAATATTCATTTACCCATGGTGGATAGCAGTATTTACATCAAACATGGCAGATGGTTAGAATATGGAGCATTACAACATGAGTAACACTCTAAAAGACATTCAAAACAGGCAGCAAACAATCATATTCTCGTTTTTTTAAAGAAACTATCAAATAAGACTGCAGAGGGTGGTGACAATTTGTTGCAGTTAATGATTAGAATCTCATCTCTCATCTCATTTTCCGTACCGCTTATTCCTCACTAGGGTCGCGGGGGTTGCTGGAGCCTATCTCAGTTGTCTTCGGGCACGAGGCGGGGGACACCCTGAATTGGTTGCCAGCCAATTGCAGGGCACACAAAGACATACAACAGTCACTGTCACACTCACACCAAGGGACAATTTGGAGTGGTCAATCTGCCTGCCATGCATGTTTTTGGAGTGTGGGAGGAAACCGGAGGACCCGGAGAAAACCCACGCGGGTCCGGGGAGAACATGCAAACTCCACACAGGGAGGCCGGACCGGGACGCGAACCGGCGACCTCTGCACTGTGAAGCCGGTGTGCTAACCACTCGACTACCGGGCCGCCCATGATTAGAATTTAGTGGATAATTAGAATGATTGCAGAGATGTTGCAGCGCATTGGAAATATTCAAAGCAAAGACATGTGTTTAAGTAGACACTAGTAAGAAATATTGTGCTAAGTCGGTTCTCCTTGTCTTCTCTGTAATACCGCACAATTTCAAAATAGCACAGAATTGATTGTGTAGTAACTACAGATAATTGAAAATGTTTATTTTATGTATGAATAACTTCTTTGACTTGAATTAAAATTGTTTGTTGATATAATGGAAAAATAGATTTTACTCACATTTTTTCATTAGCAATTTAGAAATCTCATGCTCCAATGAAGGTATTTTGGTTTATTTTAAAAAGTTTTGGATACTACTGTACATTCTACTGTAGTTAAATTGGGCCCCATCAATTTTCTAAATTGGTCGCTTTATCAGACATAAGTGGGCCAACTGGCCTCCTTTTTTAATTTCCCAGATGCATCCCTGAGGACAGAGTTTAAGGAGGCGATCATGATTGCATGGGAGTCACTTACACTCCTCGACATTCTGATGTCGCCGTCATATATTATTAGTTTTCTTTACCTCATTTGCAATATCACACAATTTGTGACCTTTTCTTTTGTACCCTGCTGCATTGTTGTACTGTGCTTCTGAATGGAATTGTCTATTTAAAATACCACAGGAGATGAAAATGGCCTTGCTTATCTTTCCATCTATTGACATTTCTCCTTGGTTATGGAGAACAGGGGGCAATTCTCTCTAAATGCCACAGCGTTTGTGGCTGATAGTCCTGCAATGAAACCATTCCTCAGCCGTGAAGAAAAAGCTTCTCTCAAATATTTCACAACGTGGCCTCACTCTCCGATCTCATTAGTCTAAATTCACAATTGGATTACTGCAAGTGGAAAAAAAAATTAATTTGTTGTCCCTGATGGTAAAACAACAATCTGAAAAAATGCCAATACTTACTCATCAGTTCATTTTTTCCCCCCTTCCCTCCCTCTCCTTTTAGAGAAAGCGAGAGAGCAGCTCCGTGCTGTGGCAGATGCGAAGGCAGCTCCTATTGGAATTGGTTGCTATCCTGCCTCGCTCACGCAGCACCCATATTCCCAATGACGGTGCCGTTGATGACGAGGGTGGTTTCGGCTACTCAGGCCTCAGAGAAGAGCATGTTGTGAAGGCGAGTGCTCTGCTCCGACTCTATTGTGCGCTCATGGGCATCGCAGGCCTCAGGTAAGTCAGAGGAAATACTAAATGAGTTTTTTGGAATGTTTTATTTATATTTATATTTTAATTAATTAATGTATTTTAGATGGAATTTTCCCCTCTTTCTTTGCATCTCCTGAAAGAAGTACCTCGGTTCACCCCCCAATTTTCTTATTTTCTGAATGTATATTTGTTGATTCACTTGTGGAAAACAAGAACGTGCTTTGGAACCTTTGATTTCATTTAAATTAGTTTGTCAATCTTTTACTGTGGTCCTCACCCAGACCAACAGACGAGGAAGCAGAGCAGCTACTGCAGTTGATGACGAGCCGACCTCCAGCCACTCCCGCTGGAGTTCGCTTTGTCTCCCTGTCCTTCTGCAAACTGCTCGCCTTCCCTACGCTTGTCAGGTACACAACGTTCTCTTTACTGATCCCTAATCCCCCGGGATTATGTAAATTTCTATATTCTGGTTGCTGTTGTTCATGTAACTATTGCCTGTCACTGTGTTATTGTCTTAAAATCAATTGACGGAAAACACTGTCTTGTTTCTGACATCGTGCCTTTAGCACACCAGAGCAGGAGCAACTCATGGTCATGTGGCTCAGTTGGATGATCAAAGAAGAGGAATACTTTGAGAGGTAAAGACTTTGTTTTACAAAATGTTCTCCCAGGGGATGATCATAATGTCCAGTGGAATAGGTTTGGGTTCTCTTCAACCTGTGTCATTTTATTATGATAATAATGTTTTTATAAGACCCACCTACAAAGCTGCAAAACTATTTTCTGATGTTAGTCGTTATAGACAAGAAATAGCAAAGCTTGTCTTGCACCTCCTCCTCTTCTTTTCCTCTCGGCTTTTCCCTTCAGGGGTCGCCACACCGAATCAGTGTCCTCCATCTAACTCGGTTTTGTGCATCCTCTTCTCTCGCACCAGCTACTTTCATGTCCTCTTTGACAACATCTATAAACGTCCTCTACGGTCTTCCTCTCGGTCTCCTGCCTGGCAGTTCAAGATTCAGCATCCTTATCCCGATATAGTCGCTCTCTATCATCCTGGACATGTCCAAACCATCTCAGTCTGGCCTCTCTGACTTTCTCTCTAAAGCCTCTAATATGAGTTGTCAGGCATGCCCAAATGGAGTACCATTCGTCCTGTACAAGAAATGCCCAAGGACACTGGAGCACTTGCACAGATTGCTGGTTGCTGTGTGGAGGAATAAATACATAAGCCCAGACTGGCAAATAGCTAATGGCATCTATATACCTAAAGAACAGAATTCGATGTCAATAGGCCAGTTTCGCCCAATATCCCTCCTCAATGTTGAAGGCAAGATCTTCTTCAGCATATTAGCAGATAGAGTCACAAAATACCTGATGACCAACAAGTACATAAACACTGCAGTACAGAAAGGAGGGATACCAGGAGTGCCAGGTTGCTTAGAGCATGCATCCATGATCTGGCATGCCACTCAACAGGCTAAGCAACAAAGAACTGATCTGTGCCACATGCTTTAATCTGGAAGGCACTAGAGCACACCATGTTCCTAAAACTATGATAGGTCTACTGAAGCAATACTTCCAGGAATTCAAGATGCGATTCACAACCAAATCCTATACGACCATGTGGATACAACTCAAGGTTGGAATTGCAATGGGGTGCACTATCTCTCCCATCCTCTTTGTGCTCTCTATGGAAGTTCTGCTTCGTGCAGCCCAGGCTCAAGCAAGGGCAAGCAGTGATAGTGTATACATGCCATCTCTAAAGGCATTCATGGACGACACGACAATCCTTGCAAAGTCCAATCAGGAGTGTCAAGACATCTTAGATCGACTTGATACCCTGGTTGGATGGTCAAAGATGAAGTTCAAACCTGGTAAATCAAGAAGCCTTTCCATCAGGCGTGGAAAACTCATAGATACAACCAAGTTCTCAGTGGCAGGCCAGACAATACCAACAGTGTCTGAGCAACCAGTCAAAAGCTTGGGCAGGTGGTGACCACTCAATGACAGACAGCAAACAAATCAAGGCCATGGAGGAAGCAACCACAAAAGACTTGAGCACTATTGACAAAGGGGAATTGCAGGGAAGGTTTAAATTGTGGATTCTGCAATTCGTGCTCATTCCAAAACTCCTCTGGCCTCTGCTGATCTATGAAGTAAATTGCAGTACAGTAGAAAGAATAGAACGGAAGATCAACAAGTACACCAGGAAATGGCTAGGGATGCCCCCAGGTCTCACCTCAGTTGCCTTGTACTGCAAGAAAGCTAAACTTAGGTTGCCACTGAAGTCCTTGGTAGAAGAATACAAGATCGGCAAGTGCAGACTCCAGATGATGTTGAGCAACTCTGGAGATTATGCAGTAAAGACCTCCAATGTAACCCTGAGAACTGGAAGGAAATGGAAAGCTGGTGCTGCTGTTGAACAGGCCGAGGCAAGCTTGCACTTAAGAGATCATGGGTGCTACTCAGATGAGCAAAGAAGGTGTGGGTTACAAGGCAGAGGAAAGGATATGGTGGTCCAAGGCCTCCATTGTAGAAAAGAGGAACCTGGTGCTGTCTGAGATCAGGCAACAAGAAGATGAACTGCAAGTACAGACAGCAGTGAAGCAGGGTCAGCAAGGACAGTGCAGCTCGTGGGAAGATGCCCTACAACGATCAATAGGATGGTCAGATCTGTGGCATATGTCACCCCTTCGCATCAGCTTGCTTGTACGATTAATCTATGACCAGCTGCCTAGAGGAGAAAACCTGGCCAAGTGGTACCAGTCTGAAGATCCAGCATGTCCTCTCTGTGGAGGTACTCAGACTGGATCATGTCCTATCAGCATGCAAAGTTGCCCTAGCAAAAGGAAGATATACATGGAGATACAACAATGTACTCCAACGTCTCGCTGCGGCAGTAGATGTTGCAAGGTGTAGGGCAAACAGGAAAACAAAGCTGAGTCAGATCCCAGTAGTCCGCTTTGTGAAGGCAGGAACACCTAACTGTCCAAGAGAAGCAAGACCTCAATCTCTACCGGACAGCAGCCTTCTAGACATTACTAATGATTGGGAAATAGCAACCGATCTGAAAGGATATGGTAAATACCTGGACATGATTAAAAAGACAGGAATGCGACCAGACCTTGTCCTGTCTTCAAAAGAAAGAAAGACCATATGTGCCATTGAACTGACAGTTCCCAGTGAGTCAAGGATGATGGAGAGCCACAAGTATAAAGTGGCCAAGTATGAAAATATGATGCAAGCAGCTAGGCTGGAAGGATTCACAGCAAGGCTGTTTGCGGTGGGAGTAGGTGCAAGAGGGTTAGTTAGTTCATCGGTATATGGACTGCTCAAGAAATTAGGACTGTCCTCCCAGCAGAAAGCTAGAGCATTGAAAGAACTAGCTGAAACAGCAGTGAAAGCATCTAGCTGGATATGGGCAAAAAGAGCTGACAAAGATTGGACAGCTAGTATAAATATACAGTAAAGTCTCGTTATATTGATATCGGATATATCGATAGTCCCGGTTATATCGATATTTTTTCGGACTCCCTTGAATATCGATATAACGAGACTTTACTGTACCTGATAAGTCTATACTATCATAGCCACCTAGTTGGCGGAGAAGTAGAGGAGGCTTGAGTTCATATCCCGACCCGGGCTTAATCTGGAAAGTGGGCTCTTTCCACCTGACCTACCAAGGACTATATGGAAAAACCACCAGGGGAACACCTGGCAGCCTGCTGGGTGTGGCCCGGCCCCCTAAGAGTGTAAGGAAGTTAAGGGCCGAAACACTTGGTTGAAGGGGGTTCTCTTCCTCTTAAGATCTCCTGGTGGTTTATGCTCTAGAATGCTGGAGTACTTAATCTCTCTCTCTCTCTCTCTCTCTCTCTCTCTCTCTCTCTCTCTCTCTCTCTCTCTCTCTCTCTCTCTCTCTCTCTCTCTCTCTCTCTCTCTATATATATATATATATATATATATATATATATATATATATATATATATATATATATATATACAGTAAAGTCTCGTTATATCGATATTCAAGGGAGACCGAAAAAATATCGATATAACCGGGACTATCGATATATCCGACCCTGTTTGCATGTAATTTTCTCCGTGCGTGCATAGAAATAGTATCGATATAACCAGGACTATCGATATATCCGATATCGATATAACGAGACTTTACTGTATATAGATTAAGTACTTAATCTATATATATATATATATATATATATATATATATATACAGTAAAGTCTCGTTATATTGATACTCAAGGGAGTTCGAAAAAATATCGATATAACCGGGACTATCGATATATCCGACCCTGTTTGCATGTAATTTTCTCCGTGCGTGCATAGAAATAGTATCGATATAACCGGGACTATCGATATATCCGATATCGATATAACGAGACTTTACTGTATATATATATATATATATATATATATATATATATATATATATATATAGAGAGAGAGAGAGATTAAGTACTGCAGCATTCTAGAGCACAACTTTAGTTAGCTGACAAAGCTTTCGGATAAGGTGTGAAATGTCCGACACCTTCAAAGAAGTACAGATGACAACTGAAGAAACCTTTTCATCCATTAAGTGTTTACTTTCTTCGTTTGTTGATCTCAATCTATGAAGTGCATTCACAATTGACATTTGACAGATAAGAAGTTTAACGTTGATTCTTAAGAAACCTTTATTTATTGTATCCACAATTCATGAAGCAGTGCCATAGCTCTGTTTACAGCACATTGAAACTTGCCTCATGCACAAAGCACATAGCTCTGTTTACTGCACATTGAAACTTGCCTCATGCACAAAGCAGTTTATTGGGTGATGGGCTGATAATCTTTCCCGTTCGAAAGTGATTGACTAAAATGATATATTCCGAGCATGTGCACGTTATGTATTTCTTTGTTTAAATGTTGTCTTAATAAATGCGGGGTTAGCAACCAGGCTGTCCTCTGTGTGTGCTCCCTCCTACAGTGCTGCAGGTGTATCCGCTTCTTTCGGCGAGATGCTCTTATTGGTGGCCATGTACTTTCATAGCAACCAGCTCAGCTCCATTATTGAGTTGGTGTGTTCTACTTTGGGGATGAAGGTAAGGTGATCGGTAGGAGCATGACAGTGATCAATATGTTGGACTCTCTGACCAGATGCTGCCACCCCTCATCCCCACCTGTCACTGCTGCGCACGAAAAGACTCCATCCACTACTGATGAAACCTTCCCAGAATACATACACAGTACCTGCAGACTCTCCCATGCCCTCGCAGCCTGTTCGTCGTTTTACAACTTATTAAGTGTTCTATTTTCTGCCGCATGTGTGCTAAGTGGTTTTCCCGTCCCGGTGTATGTTCCACCAGGATGTGCAATGTAATTGGATTTAATCTGTTTGTTTCCGCCCCCAGGGCAATGCTATCAATTCTACACTGTGCTTGCCACAAAGTGTTTTTATTTATTTATTTATTTTTAATGAAATATGAAGAGAGGAAATCGAAAAATCAGAATATACCTGCACTGCTGCCTTCAGGTTGTTTTCACTCGATGTTAAGCTGCCACTTTTCTCCTGTAGATTGCCATCAAACCAAGCTCTCTAAGCAAGATGAAGACCATCTTCACACAAGAGATCTTTACAGAGCAGGTGCTTTTAGAATACAATGTCCATTTTATAGCGCTGACTTTTTGCAAGCTCAAGTACGAAAAAGTATGATGTTTGAATGGGCTATTTATTTGAACAACCGTGGTATATATTTTGCGCACACAATGTCTTTTTTTCCCCCTGCCCCTTCAAATGTCTGTTTTATTGACAGCATGTGGTTTATGTGCAGGTCGTAACAGCCCATGCAGTGAGGGTTGCGGTGACCAACAATCTAAGTGCCAACATCACAGGATTTCTCCCCATTCACTGCATCTACCAGCTGCTTCGAAGTCGAGCTTTTACCAAGCACAAAGTGTCAATCAAGGTCGACATTTTATCTGTGATAATTGCTTCTACTACTCTTTCTCAGTGCGGTGCTGAAAACATTCACATTGTTTTTCACCTTCAAGGACTGGATCTACCGTCAGCTGTGTGAGACAAACACCCCTATCCACACTCAGCTAATACCTCTGGTTGACGTTTACATCAACTCAATCCTCACTCCGGCGTCAAAGGCCAACCCAGAGGCCACCAACCAACCCATCACAGAGCAGGAAATCCTCATTGTCTACCAGGCGTCTTCTGCCGTAAGTCATCCTGAATACTTCACAAGGACTGATTTGTTACTGTTATTCAAGAGAAAATGATTTTTACGGGCAGGCTGACGAATTAGAGATTATAATGTTGGGTTTTTCCTCTTTTCCTCTTTTAGCAAGTGGACAATAGTCGAGGAGGACGACAACACCACTCTATCACAACCCAACTCCTTATTCTCTACTACATCCTGTCTTATGAAGAGAATCTGTTGGCCAGCACCAAACAATTAGGTGCGTAAACATGTAACTTTGCCAGAGCCCATTCTTTGGCTCTCTTCCTTTTTGTCCTTTCAGTTGTTGGGGTTTCTCTCTGTGTATGCAACCACTTATCCTTTCCACTCTGGGCACAGCATGTTGGCTACTTCATAGATAATAAATGTGATGGCCTGACAAACAGCCGAGTGAAATTACTCTGGACGGTAACTAGGACAGTTCAAGGTTGCATTCTTTTCATATTTATCACATACAAATTTCGGTTCGATAAATCAACTTTAACATCACAGAAAACCCGCCCAAGGAAATACAAAATGCAGTTTTGAAATGCCAATTTAACTCATTCAACTGCCAGACGATGTGGAAAAATGTCTCCAGTGGCAGGGTTTTTGTCACTTTCACTCAAATTGCAAGACCCACAGAATCTTGAGTTTTAGGACCACATACACAGCGTTAGAAATCTTAGACTCTCTTCTTTCATCAGAAAATAAGAGTTCATTCTTTAGTTACTGTATATGGGTCTGGAGGTATCTGATTTAGAAATGGGGCGGCTGTACAAAATACAATACATACTGTGCTGTATCTCATGCATATTAGCATATTTGACAATAAAACTGACTTGGACTTTGATTTATATTTCACTTTCACAACTGATGCTGTAACAAAGTGCCAATATGGACAAAGGGCAAATGCTGCCCCTCGTGAAAAGGAAAAACATTGCCCGAGGTCTGACCAGCGCTTTATCGGCACCCCCTGCAAGAAAAAACTAAAACCCAAACAAATTAGGGAATGGCGCTTAATGGTGGTGAATGAGTTTACCCCTCCCACTCTCCCAAAAAAACGGCCTGTCCCTGTGAACAAATAATTTTAGCCCCTTTTTAAATCACAAAGTAACTGATCAACAACAGTTTTTTGGGAAAGGCGAGTTCAATTAAACAGGCAACAGGTCTGGCACCACATTTGTTGAATCAATTAATCACATCAATGGAATCTGTTCGACAAAATGAAGTAGGACAACAAGAGCTCAAGAATCAAATCCATGCAGAAAATTCCTAAAACGTTACTGAAATGTATCAGTCTGGAAAAGCCGTTTCCAAAATTCTGTGTTTTAAGCAAAGTGGTCAACCAGCTAAAATTACCCCCAAGAGTATGATGACAATTCATCCAGGAGATTTTAAAAATAACCTACAACAACACCCAAAGAACATCTGAAATTTCTGGCCTCAGTTGAGGTCAGTGTTCACAACTCTACCGCGAAGTGGCCCAAAAAAACAAAAAATGACGGCAAATACTTTTTCACTGCACTGTAGTCTTGCTGGTTTGTATACCGTTTTGATGACACTTGCTCCTTTTGCCCTTCATGATGATGCATTTGTGGAAGTTTATGCCCATCTCTTAAATTGATTCGCTTACCTAAGTGCTCACTTCGCTTTCAAGAAAAGAATAATGAAACCGATCAGCAGCAATACTGAACTCGTGTCAATAAAAAGTCACCTCTGGGAGCCATTCACGTAATTACATCTATAATCTATGTTCTTGACTGAATTTTAAAATATTTTTTTGCTTTTCATATTTCAACTTTTCACTTTGTTTTTTTAACAGCTTTAATGCAAAAGAAGCCCAAGTCGTATTCAGCGGCACTGATGGACCAGATCCCCATAAAGTATTTAGTTACTCAAGCCCAAGGGCTGCAACAAGAGCTTGGGGGTGAGTTAGCACAAGATTTTATTCCAATTTCCTTCTATAATTCAGTTTATACGTTTAAAAATACACAAAAAAAAGGTAAATCCACAACAATTCTGACTCCTAGTATGCTGGTTCACAATCTCTCTTTCTTGTTCCTTGTCTCCAGGTCTGCACTCTGCCTTGTTGAGGTTGTTGGCAATCAACTACCCTCACCTGTGCCTTGTGGAAGATTGGATGTGTGAAGAAGAAGTAACCGGTACTGTTCCCCTACTGAGGAAAATGATGCTTCCCAGCAACACCTGCAGATACACTCAGAGCCAGCTCCACCAAGGTGTGCATCATGCCTTTTTTTCTCTTCAAATGACCATCATTTAAGATGGTTGGAAACCGTCATAGACTGCAAGGCCTTCTCGTCTGGCTTGAACACCATCACTTAGCGATAATCACGGTCTAAATTCCAATTTTTTTTCATGTTATTTTTATTAACTCATTCACCGCCATTCCCGAATGTATTCGACAAAGCACTGCTCAGACCTGTGACAATGTTTTGCCTTCTACGGCGGGGCAGTATTTGCCTTTTGTCTATGTTAGCGCTTAGTTACAGATTTAGCTGTTGTTGAAGCGCTATATTAATTAATGTGTATTGTATTTTGTACAGCTGCCCCCATTTCAATCTCAGATAACTCCAGACCCATATAACTTTAGAATTAACTCTTTTTTTCTGATGAAAGAAGGGAGTCTACGGTTTCTAACGTCGAATTGAATGTGTATGTGGCCCTAAAACTCAATATTCTGTGGGTCCTGCAGTTTGAATGAAAATGACAAAAAAACTGGATCATCTTTTTGCACATTGTCTGGCAGTGAATGAGAATTTATTTCTCATAATCTTTTTTTTCTTTTCTCTTTTAAATTAAGACAAGTGAAATCTCAACCATGAATTAAAGTATTTAACACCTATCCGGTGTACCTAATCTGATTATCATGTTGCCTTTTTGTTGGTTCAGTAAAATATGACAAGATTAATGGGAGAACGGCACTGAAGTTATAGTTTCATTACTGTTCACATCGATAGCTGAGACAAATTGGAAACAAAGCGATTGTTTATTACAACTCTGCCACCCTGCACTTTTTTTGTCTTTCTCTCGAAAAGTCAGGTTGTCGTGTAATTTATGCATGAGAAGTAATTTATTTGGCAGAGGCTTCGTCTGTCTATTTGCATTGCAGATCAATTCAAGGAGACACGATGAGACTTCACGGTTCCGGACTTAACAAATGACTCAGTATTTTTTTTCCCTTCTTTATACCCAGCTTTCCAGAAGTTACCATCCAGCAGTCCCAAGCTAATGCGGATCCTGGAGCAGTTGACACTTCTCACACCGGGAGATCTTATCCCTTATTCAGAGTCCCTCACTGCCAGCATGGCTCTGCTGCTGGAACCTGCTGTTCCTCGCCGCACTCTGCAGACACTCAACAAGCTGTGGATGGGCCTCAACACTGTGATGCCTCGCAGGTACAGTGTGTGAACACAATCAAATATTGGAATCATACGTTGGAGAGAAAAGACCCCAATGACGCTATTTCGGTCGCACAGTCCCACATATGGGGCCTCGCGCGCATGCACAGTGCATGCAAACCACATGGAATTCTCTTTCTATCGCTCTTGCTTGAGCATGTATGGATCTCTCTCTCTCTCTCTCTCTCTCTCTCTCTCTCTCTCTCTCTCTCTCTCTCTCTCTCTCTCTCTCTGTCTCTTTATATATATAAATATATATAGAAATATGATGTATTCTGTGCATTAAATGCTCTTGTTATATTTCATTCTATCTGTTATCTCTGAACAGGGAAAACAAATCCTTCCAAATAACACAAGTGTCCTTTTGGGCGCCTTGGTTAATGTGAGAATGTGTTGTTTCAGTGAAAGGTTATCAGCTGCTCTTGACTCAGTGGCATTTTGCTTAAAGCTGTGTAAGTTGCTGTGATACACAGTCAGTGTATTAAATACGTCTGTGTAAGCTCTCAGTCGTACAGGAGTGGTCCATCGATGAGAAGGTTTCTTCAGCCGTCATCTGTACAAAAGTGACTTTTGAACAGATGACGGCTGAAGAAACCTTCTCATCAGTGTATTAAAGGAAGACCTGTGGAACAAGAGTTGTTGACCCTGAGCCACTTGCTCAAAGACGATTGTGCGAATAGATCAGAGAGGTACCACACAAGGCAGGCGTTTTCCGCCCTCACAGAAAGCACTGGACAGAAGAGGGTCACTCCACTGCGATGACCTGTGGCTTGACAGGAGCACAGTGACAAAGCTCTCAGCAGACATCCTATTGATCCGAATTGGTCTTTGCAGGCCAATGAGGTACATGTCCCAAATGGGGAAAGTAATGGATGGTTGCCAATGACAGCTTTTATGAATTCGGATGGAAAACACAACAAATTTGTTTTTAAAGTGTGCATACCTGCAAGCGTCTGGTAATCACTATTAGTGGATTAAGCAATTTAAACCCCAATTGTCTTACTTTTGTCGTTGATTGTGTCTTTGTCTTTTTTTTTTAATAGTTTTTAGATCAAATTGATGTTCTATGGTGCACTATTAAAACAAATTATTTCCAAACAGGATAACCTGTAGGATATTGGAAGCTAAAATCGGCACATTTGTTTGGCAGGTTGTGGGTGATGACTGTGAATGCCCTCCAACCTTCGGCAAAACTGCTCAGACAGCAGACATACACTCAAAATGACCTCATGGTGGATCCCCTCATTGTTCTACGCTGTGATCACAGAGTGTACAGGTACAAGACAATTTATTCAGAGCAAGTGTGACTTATCCTGTGACTGTAAAGTGTCCTTGAGTTGTGAAAGGCACTTATAAATACAATGTAAATACAAAAAAAAACAACTCATGTTCAAGTTCAGCCCAATATTGAAATATGGGTGCAATTCTTCGCTCTTTTCAATGCCCTATACTTTTAAAAAGCAAAAGAGAACCGCAATTGAATCGTAACCCAATTAAAATAATTCTGACTGATATTCCTAGTCACAAAAAATGGTTTGTGTTATGCACAACAGTGACATTTATGCAAATATGTGCATTAGTGACATCACAAGCATCAGAACCTTTTTTCTTCCATAGAATACCAACAGCCAACCAATCAAAATATGCGTTTGATGGCAAAATTATGTATTTGCAAACATTATGAGTGTCGCCATTATGCAGCATATTTGACAAACTATTTGCACACCAGTATTAGCGGTTGACATTGTGTGTGTGTGTGTGTGCGTGTGTGTGTGTGTGTGTGTGTGTGTACATTATGTCATCGATTCTACTTCCAAATTCAAATAATCTCCATTTTTCTCAGTTTGTGACATGATATGGGGTAAATTTACTATGGCAAACACATTGATCACTCACACGCTACTTGTAACTCACAAGCTACTTGTTACTACCAAATTTCCACTGCTATGTTCACAACCATGAAGTGCCGTTCTCAATCCCTCATTATGAGGGATGATGGATGTTGTGATAGGTGGTAGTTTAATCCAAAAAAGACCGAATTCTGTCATCTGCCGGCCTTATACTTAATGATCAAAACAGGTTTGAGATAATAAAATAAAATTAAAAAGCCTCAGAGTTCTGCATTTAGTCCAAACGCAGCAGCTTGTGTTTTAACTGGGACATTGAGGTATAAACAGCATCGGACTCCCTTCACTTGCTTCCTGTAAACATCAGAGCAGATTCTAAGATGCTGTTTATAACCAATAAGATTTTAGCACCATCTTATTTTAACTGTTTCCTCTTTCTTTAGATGTCCTCCCCTAATGGACATTGTCCTGCACATGCTGAACGGCTATCTACTAGCATCCAAAGCCTACCTGCACAGCCATTTAAAAGAGACAGCAGAGTTTGATCGACAGAACCAGACAGTCTCTAACCTTGGTGTACCTGGACAGCCAGATACACCAGAGGTCACCAGGGAGGAGCTTAAGAACGCCCTACTAGCAGCGCAGGTATTTCATATATCCTCATGTAATTTATTTTTCCTTTATGTATTGTCCATGAAAATAATTCATTGGTCAGGCCATTGGGTTGCGATAAGCACAGATCCTGATAATTCCTGTTTCATCCAGGATAGTGCAGCAGTCCAGATTCTTCTGGAGGTATGTTTACCAACTTCAGAGGAGCAGCAGCTGGGATGCAGCACACAGAGCCTTTTAAGGGCCATCAGGGGCCCAGTTCCAGCAAAAACAGAACAAAGCAGCCTTATGCTGAGAGCCAAGGAGGGTGTTAGGGATGATGAGCCGGAGGGAGGGCTGCTCAGTGATTTGAGGGAGGTGCAGTGTCTCATCTGTTGTCTTCTGCATCAGATGTTCATTGCTGACCCAAACATTGCCAAACTCGTCCACTTTCAGGTAAGATAAAGTGCAATATTTTTTTCCATGAAACTGATGCACTTAAACCAGTTACAATGCTGTTTTTACTTTACTTTTTGAGAGGGTGTGGGTGGGGGGGGCATTCATAAAAAATGTCCTCCCTTCTGGGTTTGTTTTTTCACCGTTTAGAAAATATCCATTATCCATCAAACTTTCCAGCAGCATTAGCAGTCAGTGGCCGCTGGTCTCCCAGAAGCAGCAAATGGTCAATATTATTGAATATTATTGAAGTAAACCGTTCCAATTCTGCAGTGCAAAAGCTGACACAAGCTTTGATCAATATAAACTCCTTTTTAATTACCTCAAGCCCCGTTGCACTCAGATTAGTCTTGTTTTTAAATACATGATCTCTTTCAGGGCTATCCTCAACCTCTGCTGCCTCTAACAGTGTCCGGCATCCCTTCTATGCATATCTGCCTGGACTTCATCCCAGAACTTCTGGCCCAGCCTCAACTGGAAAAGCAGGTGATGGTCTATCTTATGCTGCTTATGCTGAACATCGGTCTGTTTGCAATTTTTCCACATTCATATTTGTTGTATCGATATATTTCTATATATATCAGAAAGCCTTTAATAGTTCCACAATGGGAAAATTTGCATATATCTATATCTGTATATAGGTATATGCATATATATCTATAAAACCGGCGTGGATGTTATCTCTTGACAGATTTTTGCAATCCAGTTGCTCTCCTACTTGTGTATCCAGTATGCACTTCCCAAGTCACTCAGTGTGGCGAGGTTGGCTGTCAGCGTCATGGGTACACTACTCACAGGTAAGGAAATACATTTTCTTCCAAAGATGAGAAGGTTTCTTCAGCCGTCATCTGTACATCTGTGGGTCCCTGCTCTCAGGTTGGGGGAAGCAGAGGACTAATCCCTGCATCTCCACTAATCGTTTGTATTGTCTGACTGACGACTGGCCTGATTGCCCAATTGGCCCTGGTATCACCTTATCAGCATGACTAATCCTATGTTGCCTAAACAGTTTATAGTACGAACGATCCAAATTGAGGAGTAGCAGTACCTTACATTCTGGAAAACTACAAAGAGTCCTTTGGCAACACAAAATTCCTACTTATTTCAAACCGATAAACACTTTCAGGCAAAAATTAGTGCATCCAAAAGATAGGCTGCCAAATGAAAAACAAAGTAATGTAGTTTATTCAATACATTGTAAGAATGAAAATTGTAAAGAGCAGTACATTGGGGAGACTCAACAAATTCTCAAAAAAAGACTTTATCAACATCGCAGGGATAATACTAGTGGGCCTCAATCGGCAGTACATATGTACCTAAAAGCTAGCAACCAGTCATTTGACAACAATGAGGTTAAAATCGTAGCGAAAGAAAATAGATGGTTTGAAAGGGGAGTAAAAGAAGCGATTTTCATAAAACAGCAAAATCCTTCCCTTAACCGTAATAGGGGGGGGGGGGGTTTCCAATTTGGATCGTTCATACAATAGACTGTTTTGGCAACATAGGATTAGTCATGCTGATGAGGTGATACCAGGGCTAATTGGGCAACAAGGCCAGTCGTCAGTCAGAACAATAGAAGCTATTAGTGGAGCTGCAGGGATTAGTCCTCTGCTCCCCCCAACCTGAGAGCAGGGACCTATCATAGCAGTGTCCGGCACCGCCATGTGTATATATATATATATATATATATATATATATATATATATATATATATATATATATATATATATATATATATATATATAGGGCCTGTATTACCAGTAAGACTTTAGTTCGCTGAGGTAGAAGCATCTTGGATAAGAAGCGAAACGTCCGACACCTTCAAAGAAGTACAAATGACAGCTGAAGAAACCTTTTCATCGATGGACCACTCCTGTACCACTGAGAGCTTGCACAGACGTATTTTCTTCCAAATATCACACAACTATTTTAGTTTTAAAAAGACCAAAACATCACAATAGATTATCGATGAAAAGGTTTCTTCAGCCGTCATCTGTACTTCTTTGATGATGATTACAAATGACAGCTGAAGAAACCTTTTCATCGATGGACCACTCCTGTACGACTGAGAGCTTACACATACGTATTACAATAGTTTAATTTTTCCCCGCGAGGGCTGTCCTGAAGTCATTCTATACCTTTTGCTACCACCACCTGGCCATTGTCTGAGTGCATTTTGACCTGCCTTTTGCAAAGAACTGGTTGGTCTATAATTGTTTGTTGATGCGTTTCCTTGCTTCAGTGCTGACTCGCGCCAAGCGCTTTGCCTTCTTCATGCCCACCCTGCCGTGCCTGGTGGCCTTTTGTCAGGCCTTTCCTCCACTCTACGAAGATGTGACAGCCCTGCTGGTACAAGTAGGGCAGGTCTGTGCCTCTGATGTGGCCACCAAAGCCAGAGACGTTGACCCTCTCATCGCTCGTAAGTACAGACAAATGCTGCTTTGTTCAAGTATAAAATGTTTTTCTGTTTCTTTTGTTGAAGGATATTAAGAAAGGGCACACTTATATATTATATCCGCATTAATTTTTTTGTTTTTTAGGTTTGCAGTATCTAAAGGAGAAGCCGCGGAATACTTCGGTAGAACGTTGTAGAAAACTGGCTTTACCCCAAAGGACAGCAGAGGAACTTGGTGGAGCCGACCCAGATGTCCGGATCTGCTACTGTGTCGAAGCTACATTCATGGACATCATCAGTTCCACCCTTCATGGCCTATAAAGTAGACCGACAATCAATGCAGTGTGTACTCGTGCTTTTCTCATTGTGGGATCGCATGTACTTAATCTGGTTCCTCAGGTGCTCTCGAGGTTGGAAATGGTCATCATGTGAGGGGAGCTCTTAATGGAATAGTACACCCCCAAAAATAGTAGTCTTGTGAATTAAGCGATATTAAGAAGCGATTTTGATGACCGTGAAGGTTATTGAAGGGCTATCTAAATAAAGCCTATATTTATCAATGCTTCATCTTGAGGGGCGAGGGGGTCCCTTTCCACCATCTGCCTTTATTTTTACATTCTGTGAATAATAATTTTCAGTGCATGTACAACAGGTAAGATTATGTATGTCCTCTGTTACAAATGTAGAAAGTGAATCACTGAAAGGCTAAAGGCCAATTTTGTTGAGCGCTGTTTTAATACGTGTAAATATACATATATTTTTTGGGAACTACAAGGGCAAATGCGTTTTTGTACTGTGTCGTATGATGGTTGTTTGTAATAAAACAAATGCTCTGTGTATATTTAATTCCTCTGTACCTAAAATCCAACTTGAATATCCTGCGCTGTCAGTTCTCATCAGATACACGATAAGCCCAAACCAAACACTAAAATCCCGCTTCTATTTTCGCAGTGCGTTGTTGTTGCTATGGTATTTGTTAGTCTCGCCATTTTCATGTCATTGTCATTTATGACATTGATTAATGTAACGGCACAGCAGCTGAACTATCGAATTGGCTCCTATATGATTACTTTTATTATTTAAAATCAATAGATGACGGTTGCACATTAATGGCAGTTTGTAATTTAGAAGACTGGCCCCTCATATTTGATTCTGAGTGTTTACGTGTGGTACTTGCAAGCTCCACTTCCGCATGCTCATATCCAGGTAATTCACCAGAGGGCAATCTTGCCTCAGAAAAAAACAACCGTTTCTCTCCACAGGAAAACCTAAATCAGGAGTACCCTTCCAGTTCATCATTGGCTGTGTTTAAGGTACATTGTCAGAGTAGACTGCAGAGATTGCAGGGTGCCGTGGAACTACGCAAAAACAATTTTTGTGTTTTGTGAATTTAATTACAATTTTGTGTTGTGTACACTGCACCCTAAACATGCTACCATTTTTGCATGAACAAATATATTAAAATTTGCCGTTTGAAAAGTAGACCTTGAGCCCTTATTCCACTGAAGGTCTAACAAGAGGTCAAAAAAGATTAGACAATCCTGTTTGAAATAAACCATGCAAATCAGAAAAAATATTTAGAAAATAACTCATTCACTGCCATTCACAAATGTATTTGGGAATTGAAAATATGACGTAGAGCGCCATTCCCCAATTGGTTTGGGTTTGTTTTTTCATGCTTAGGTTCCGATAAAGCGCTGGCCATGGCCTCTGGCGATGTTTTTTCGCTCCCACGAGGGGGCAGCATTTCCCTTTTGCGCTTTGTTCCAGCTTCAGCTGTTGTTAAAGCACTATTTAAATCAATATGTATGTATTGTATTGTTTTATACAGCTGCCCCCATTTCAATCTAAGATAACATCAGATCCTTATAACTTAGGAATTAACTTTTTTTGTTGAAAGAAGACAATCTAAGGTTTCGAACACTGTATTGAATGTTTATATAATCCTAAAACTGAATATTCTGTAGGTCCTGGAATTCCAATGAAAATGATAAAAAACCGGGCACTGGGGTGGACACATTTTTACACATTTGGCAGCAATGAGTTAAAAATCATGGTTTGCATCAAAAAGGTTTTTAGGGCTAATATTTTAACTGAGTTTAATCTGCTGTACACATCAACATAGAGGGATATTTTTTCAAAACGATGATTATATTTGAATAGATCAATTATATGGTTTGTGAATTATGAACCAGTGCTATACACACACACTTTAGTCACTTCACTTTGTGTCACTTTGCTCTTGGGCTATATGCTCTGTGCAAGAATTTCTGTTCAGCAGCAGTTTGTGCCTGTTACTGCAGTTTTCTTGATGCAGTGAGAGATGCCTGAGGCAAGCCAAGGTGAAATCACAAAGCAGAGGCTCGCTTTGCTTTTACTGCTTTTGCAAAGCACTCAAATGACAGCCTCCACTTCCTTCAGTCAAGTCCAAATCAAAGATGGTACGCTTGCCTCGGGCTGTACGCGATCGCCATGGCCGAAGCCGCGGCAGCAATTCTGGCCGAGGCATATGGAAAGAGCCCTTTTGACATTCAGGTGGGAATTTTCGGTGTGCTCTTTTTAAAAAGCCCACTAAATGATGTATAGTGCTATTCCTGAATCCATTTTTGATAGAACTTACTGTTTTCAAGGTCACAGCATGGGCTGGAACCCCAATAGCTGCACCTCCTTGATGAATCACCAGTTAGTCACCGAACGATTGAAATGTGTGAGATTAAACAAAAACCAGCCATGTGAATTTTTGTGAATAATGTACAATAAACATTTCCTTTACTTGATACGCGGTTGAGTTGAAGCACCAAAACGCCTAAGGGGGGCACCCTTCCGGCTCCAACCAGCTACCAAAGGACTGATTACACTGGTCAACAGTGTATTTTTAATAATAAATAATACATTTTAGTTCAAGCGCCTTTCAAAACACCCAAGATCACTTTACAATAAAATCAATAAAACAAAGCACATAACAATAAAACCATAAGTAAAATGATACATAATAAAATAGCAGATAGAACTATACATTGAAAGCAATTTTAAACAAGTGGGTTTTGAGGTGAGCCTTGAAAATAGGGAGGGAGTCAATATTGCGGATGTTGGGTGGCATTCCCGAATTTATTTGGGAATTGAAAATATGATGTAGAGCGCCATTCCCAAATTTGAACTGGTTTTGTTTTTTTCATGCTTGGGTGCCCGATAAAGCGCTGGCCATGGCCCCTGGAAATGTTTTTTCGTTTCCACAAGGGGGCAGCTTTTCTCTTTTTTTCCATTTTTGCACTTTGTTCCAGCTTCAGCTGTTGTTAAAATGCTGTATAAACCAATATGTATGTACTGCATTGTATTTTGGACAGCCACCCTCATTTCAAGCTCATATAACTCCAGACTGATATAATTTAGGAATTAACTCTTTTGTTCTGATGAAATAAGAGAGTCTAAGGTTTCTAACGCTACATTGAATGCTTATATAGTCCTAAAACTTAATATTTTGTGGGTCCTGAAATTCAAGTGACAATGAAAAAATCCCTGGCACTGGACAGGACACATTTTTTTGCACTTTATCTGGCAGTGAATGAGTTAAAAAATGTCCTCCAACCAGCTACCAAAGGACTGATTACACTGGTCAACAGTGTATTTTTAATAATAAATAATACATTTTAGTTCAAGCGCCTTTCAAAACACCCAAGATCACTTTACAATAAAATCAATAAAACAAAGCACATAACAATAAAACCATAAGTAAAATGATACATAATAAAATAGCAGATAGAACATACATTGAAAGCAATTTTAAACAAGTGGGTTTTGAGGTGAGCCTTGAAAATAGGGAGGGAGTCAATATTGCGGATGTTGGGTGGCATTCCCGAATTTATTTGGGAATTGAAAATATGATGTAGAGCGCCATTCCCAAATTTGAACTGGTTTTGTTTTTTTCATGCTTGGGTGCCCGATAAAGCGCTGGCCATGGCCCCTGGAAATGTTTTTTCGTTTCCACAAGGGGGCAGCTTTTCTCTTTTTTTCCATTTTTGCACTTTGTTCCAGCTTCAGCTGTTGTTAAAATGCTGTATAAACCAATATGTATGTACTGCATTGTATTTTGGACAGCCACCCTCATTTCAAGCTCATATAACTCCAGACTGATATAATTTAGGAATTAACTCTTTTGTTCTGATGAAATAAGAGAGTCTAAGGTTTCTAACGCTACATTGAATGCTTATATAGTCCTAAAACTTAATATTTTGTGGGTCCTGAAATTCAAGTGACAATGAAAAAATCCCTGGCACTGGACAGGACACATTTTTTTGCACTTTATCTGGCAGTGAATGAGTTAAAAAATGTCTTCACATCAGGTTTTTGAGATATGTTCGTATTTTTTTTAACGATAAAATGTTGCGCAATGTGGATGGCCATTTATGGTGTGCAATGAGTTAGATTAGGCAGAAGCAGCATAACCTTCATGTTTCACAAGACTGTATGTAAATACAGTATACGGTCTTCACCACGGTGTTGAATAGGTTTTTTTTCTCCCAAAACTCAGACTTCTCCTTACTCTCATGTCAATTTCACAAATTACTGTTTCAGTACATCAAATAGATTGGATGGATTGGATTAACCTTTATTAGTCTCGCAGTGGAGAAATTTATATTTTACAGCAGCAAAGTGATGAAATTAAATTGTAAGGAAAGGAAGTAGAAAAATAAAACACAGGACCTGCTGTAAAGGCAACCACTTTCGCGGTGCCCCCTTGAACAAACAAATGATGTGACATAACACAAAAGACACAGTCATTGATCTTAAGCACTTCCTGCACTCTCTTTGTTCTATGAAGCTGATCTAGATGAAAGAGGAGAGGATCAAAGCGTCCTTTTCACCAGTGGATAGAGGACGTCACGGTGAACTGTTACATCCATTGTTGAAAAGAGACTGTCTACCTCTACCATCTCCTGTCCCACGTAAATCCGCTTCAATTCCAAGCTGCGGCAGTTCCACATACGCATCGGTGCTCTGCGCTGAGAAATAGATCATCTATTTAATGGACTGAAACACTAATGTGCAGTGTTTATCATCTATTGTAGGTGACGCCGCAAACACCAACATACAATTCAGGTATCATCTCCCTCTGCTGGCGGCTTTTAGGTGTAAGACATGGTTAAAAAAAACAGTACAGCAAAATACATTGACGTGATGGAAAGACGCTACAATGCGTCTTTTTTTGCGGTGAGGAGGCGGTCCTTTTCTGACATCACGTACGGACTCGTCACCAACTCAAAAACAAGACTTCCTGAATGTTCAGCGCGAGTCTTAAAACGTAAACTATAGCTATATGCGGTGGAATCTTATTAAAATACGCCCAGTAGAAGTCATTTGAAGCCATTTTACAATTTATGGACCTGTCCGGAGACGTCGGTTGTCCTTTAAATTGTCTCTTTAATGGACTTACCTTGGCCTAGATCGCTTGTGCTCCCAGTTACCTCTGTTAATTACTGTATTTTCCACACTATGCAGCACACCTAAAGGCGTTCAATTACCCTAAACGCCCAGACTACACCTTATCATCCAATGCGACTTAGATATGGATCAATATTCAGATTTTCTTGGTTTTACTGAGCGAGTTGCTTGTTCTGTAGCCATAAAGGGACATATGTCTTCTTGTGCCGGTCCCAAGCCCGGATAAATACAGAGGGTTGTGTCAGGAAGGGCATCCGTAAAAGCTTGGCCAAAACAAACATGCGGATCAAACCTCTAAAGATGGAGGACACTGATTTGCTGTGGCGACCCCTTGAAGGGAAAAGCCGAAAGGAAAAGAAGAAGAAGTCTTTTAAATGTTCTGGAAAGTGCATGGTTACAACTGCAGCGGTTGTGAAAGCGCGATATAAATACTGCTGTATTGTCTTGTATTCCCTTTAGTATAGCTCCAACTAGTAAATGCATAATACAACTATAGCTTCTTTTGTACGCCGTATGTAGTGTGCCCCATACATGAAAAACATTTCAAAATAGGCCATTTGTTGGAGGTGCGTGCAAAATTATGTAATTTTCTTTTTTAATTCTATCAGACTGCTAATAGATGAGGAACTCGAAAGAGTCTAAGGCAGGGGTGTCAAAGTCATTTTTTGCCGCGGGCAATATTGTAGTTATGGTTTCCTTTCGAGGGCCGTTATGAATTTGGGGAAGCCATTAGAATGTTTAATCCCCTCCACAGATTACATATAGAGAGCACAACAAATTAATGAACAACTAGTTTTCAAATCTGAAGTCAAGAATAATGACTGTTATTGTGATTTACATCCAAGAATATGAAATTTTGGTTAGGATTTTAGCAAGCATCATGGAATTTCACAAGTTTGATTTGCTTTTGCGGGCTGAAAAAAATGATGTGGTGGGCCGATTAGGCCCCCTGGCCTTGACTTTAACACCTGTGGTCTAAGGCGAGAGTCAAAGGGTTTTCTGTCATAGCTAAGTCTAAAACATATTCACGTTGGGACTAAGTTTTCTAGATATTTGAAATGTTATTTGTTAATTTATAAACGTTCAAGAAAGGTCACTCTTGTCTTTTCCAAGAACTAGCTAAATCTCAGTTTTTTTCCCCCCATTGCATTGGATTGGATTGGATTTGCCTTTATTAGTCTCGCAGTGGAGAAATTTACATTTCACAGCAGCAAAGTTATGAGAGAAATGAAAGTAGAAAAGCACAACACAGGAGCTGCTGGAAAGGCAGGATGGTCTGCAGTGGTTTTGACCAAAACATGTTCGGCAGAGGCTGAAGAAACACGCTAATTTGTCATGTACGTACATAAAATTTGTTAAGTACGTACATAATAACCTCTGAAAAGAACCTCTTGAGTGAACGCAAAGACGAGAATTTTGCTGCCCTCAAGCCAAATAGGGCTGCACCGACCCGGCTCTTCTTGCCCCGAATAGTTGCTTGGAATTAATAAAATAAAAGACACAGTTCTTTCAAACCTTTCGCTAATGCATGTTGGGCCGCGGTCCGGTTCTTTCTGGCCCGTGAGAGTTGCCTTTGACTTAAGAAAACAAAACATACTCTCAAAATTCCGCACAGTACTTGGAATAAAATAGCAAAACTTTTACTCTGAAACTCATTTACGGAGTGAGTGCGTTGTTTACGCACCGGTCCAGGTGACAGGTATAGGTGATTATGATTGGGTTGTGGTGAACCGGTCGCCTTATGGTTGGTGTTCAACGTGCGTCGACACTAAGAGGAATTTGGAAAAAAATGGCATGTGGGAATACTATATTTGACTGAGGCTATCGCGTCAAAACGTCTCTCAGAACAGCAAGCCGTTTTCTGGCTGGGGGATTTGTGCCAGAGTTCTTGGTGGACTGCATCGCCAAGATGCTCGGAGCAGCAAAAGAAGCTCAACAAATCCAGGTACAGACCTGGACAGACTCTGACATGCGTGCTTCACATCTCCACATTCAACATTCAACCTGCTTATGATGCATTTGTCGAAGCTAAATCGAGACAAAATTTATCTTGCTGAACGAAGCATGCTCACTTCGATTTTCTTTCTTCATTATTGAGCAATTAGGACCAAAAAAATGTGAGTTGTGTTACATAATTACTGGCATGTAGAGACACCGTGGCGTGTATCGTCATGCAAAGTTAAAACCAGAATGTGTTTATGTTCCTTAAGAAGTTATAAACGTTGCGCAATTACAATTGTTTTGCGTAATTTCACGGAAGAATAGTTTTTTTCGCCTAAACTGCCCTCTGCCAAAAACGCACAGTCTTACTAGCTTCTGAAAAGGATCGTATTTTTTTTCAAAAATAATGGCCCACCCATGACTTAGAGACAGCTAACAACGAACACAACACACTGCCCTGGATAAAACATTGTCGTTTGCAAATGTGGCATTCTTATCGGCTTCATCTGCTTTGGATGTGAAAAGATAATCATTGTCTGCAGTGAACAAAGAGGGACAAGATGTACGGCGTGCGGTTTTTCCTCAGATCTTCCCATCATTGCTGGTGTTGGGGAGGAAAAAGCTCAGGGAATTGATTAATGGGAGCATAGCCCGTTGTTGCATTTTTCGACATGTGTTACCAAGTACAAAAGGACACGATGAAAGCTTTCCCAACACCCTCTAAAACTTTTGATTCTCCCCCAGTGTATGCAGACTACATCAGGATGATGATGATACACATTTAATTAGCAGATTGTCAGTGCCATATTTACATTTTTTTTCCTTGTAAAGCTGGTCTTAATTACTCAAGATGAAGAAATCTGTGAAGAGAAGAGAATTGTGCGTTGGATTCCTCCCCGCAGACCATATTATGCTCTGAGGGAGTTTAGGCGTGCTTCCAATTAACCAGAGCGTAAAAGAACCAGAAGCTCCTATTTTTTTCAGCAGGTAAAATGGCCCAGTTTTGAATTGCCTAGCAGGACATAGAAGAGTGCGAGTATCAAATTGTTGAGAAGTCTCGCACTGTCAGCCGCAACATGAAATATCAAAATGTTTGTAACTACTCGAGTTTAGAATTGAACGAAAGAATTAACTCATTCACTGCCAGACAATGTGCAAAAATGGGTCCACTCCAGTGCCAGGGGTTTTGTCATTTTCACTCAAATTCCAGGACCCACTGACTATTGAACTTTAGTTGTAGTTTTTTTAACAAAAAAACGAACATATCCAGGAATGGCGCTCCACGTCATTCTTTTCAATTCCCGAATAAATTTGGGAATGGCAGTGAATGAGTTAATAACGGTGAGTCGTTACAAAGTGCAAATGCACTCGAAAAGTTGGTCATTAAACAACTCAAATGTCTCACAGATAGATGCCCATGTTCTCCTTTAAATGATTTCTAATATACAGCACCGTGCAAGAACTATCGCTCATAAAGTGTGATTGTGATTGTATTTTATTTATTATAGTACCTATGCTTGTCTGTGACTGTAAAGTGTCTTTGAGAGCTTTGAAAGGCGCTTCAAATGTAATGTCTTATTCTTATTCTTATTCATCTTATTGACACGATAAATGTACAAAGTGCTTGACGGTGGAAAATAAAGTTCACGTCGTTTCATAGACGAGTCAAAGGTATTTGACACAATCGACCATGCGATCCTGGTGTCCATAAAAATAGGATGATCGAATCAAAATGCAAATACAGTAGTTTCTGTAATTACTTATCATAAAGATCATAACGTTTTACTGCCAAAGAGGCTTTTTCCTCTTTGTTTTTGCTTCAAAGGCTCCTTATGGCAAACCTTATGGCATAGGTTCCATGTTAGGGCCATTGTTGTTCACAATTTATGTGAATCATCTTTGCGATAATTTGCCTGATGCCTCTTATGATAGTTATTGTAATTATTTCTTGTTCTAATTCATCATTTTAAAAATCATTAGAGTCAATAGAATGGCTTTTTTTTTTGTTAAGAAAATGAATACTATCTACAGCACAGGTGTCAAAGTCAAGGCCCGCGGGCCAAATCCGGCCCGCCACATCATTTTTTTCGGCCCGCGAAAGCAAATCAAACTTGTTAAATTCCATAATGATTGCTAAAATCTGAGCCAAAATTTCATATTTTTGGATGTCAACCACAATAAAAGTCATTATTCTTGACTTGCGTGTATCGTCATGGAAAGTTAAAACCAGAATGTGTTTATGTTCCTTAAGAAGTTATAAACGTTGCGCAATTACAATTGTTTTGCGTAATTTCACGGAAGAATAGTTTTTTTTCGCCTAAACTGCCCTCTGCCAAAAACGCACAGTCTTACTAGCTTCTGAAAAGGATCGTATTTTTTTTCAAAAATAATGGCCCACCCATGACTTAGAGACAGCTAACAACGAACACAACACACTGCCCTGGATAAAACATTGTCGTTTGCAAATGTGGCATTCTTATCGGCTTCATCTGCTTTGGATGTGAAAAGAGAATCATTGTCTGCAGTGAACAAAGAGGGACAAGATGTACGGCGTGCGGTTTTTCCTCAGATCTTCCCATCATTGCTGGTGTTGGGGAGGAAAAAGCTCAGGGAATTGATTAATGGGAGCATAGCCCGTTGTTGCATTTTTCGACATGTGTTACCAAGTACAAAAGGACACGATGAAAGCTTTCCCAACACCCTCTAAAACTTTTGATTCTCCCCCAGTGTATGCAGACTACATCAGGATGATGATGATACACATTTAATTAGCAGATTGTCAGTGCCATATTTACATTTTTTTCCTTGTAAAGCTGGTCTTAATTACTCAAGATGAAGAAATCTGTGAAGAGAAGAGAATTGTGCGTTGGATTCCTCCCCGCAGACCATATTATGCTCTGAGGGAGTTTAGGCGTGCTTCCAATTAACCAGAGCGTAAAAGAACCAGAAGCTCCTATTTTTTTCAGCAGGTAAAATGGCCCAGTTTTGAATTGCCTAGCAGGACATAGAAGAGTGCGAGTATCAAATTGTTGAGAAGTCTCGCACTGTCAGCCGCAACATGAAATATCAAAATGTTTGTAACTACTCGAGTTTAGAATTGAACTGAAGAATTAACTCATTCACTGCCAGACAATGTGCAAAAATGGGTCCACTCCAGTGCCAGGGGTTTTGTCTTTTTCACTCAAATTCCAGGACCCACTGACTATTGAACTTTAGTTGTAGTTTTTTTAACAAAAAACGAACATATCCAGGAATGGCGCTCCACGTCATTCTTTTCAATTCCCGAATAAATTTGGGAATGGCAGTGAATGAGTTAATAACGGTGAGTCGTTACAAAGTGCAAATTCACTCGAAAAGTTGGTCATTAAACAATTGAAATGACTCACAGATAGATGCCCATGTTCTCCTTTAAATGATTTCTAATATACAGCACCGTGCAAGAACTATCGCTCATAAAGTGTGATTGTGATTGTATTTTATTTATTATAGTACCTATGCTTGTCTGTGACTGTAAAGTGTCTTTGAGAGCTTTGAAAGGTGCTTCAAATGTAATGTCTTATTCTTATTCTTATTCATCTTATTGACACGATAGATGTACAAAGTGCTTGACGGTGGAAAATAAAGTTCACGTCGTTTCATAGACGAGTCAAAGGTATTTGACACAATCGACCATGCGATCCTGGTGTCCATAAAAATAGGATGATCGAATCAAAATGCAAATACAGTAGTTTCTGTAATTACTTATCATAAAGATCATAACGTTTTACTGACAAAGAGGCTTTTTCCTCTTTCTTTTTGCTTCAAAGGCTCCTTATGGCAAACCTTATGGCATAGGTTCCATGTTAGGGCCAATTTATGTGAATCATCTTTGCGATAATTTGCCTGATGCCTCTTATGATGGTTATTGTAATTATTTCTTGTTGTAATTCATCATTTTAAAAATCATTAGAGTCAATAGAATGGCTTTTTTTTTGTCAAGAAAATGAATATTATCTACAGTGTCTGAAACTCATGACAAAAAGTTAGCGGACGCCCGGGCAAACAACTCTGAAAAGTTGTCTGCCCGGAAGGAAGTACCTACCACAAATGCTCCCTTGCTTAATTTATGGTAAATATCCCTTGCTGAAGATTTTGTCGTCATGGTGCACAATGCAATGTTTGCGTTGCATTGTCTGCTCTAAGCCACGTGGGCTCCTCTTTCTAAGCGGCTTTCAAAACTCTCAAGTACACTTTTAAGTCACGGTATAGTCCAAAGCAGGAAACAGGTTTCTGATTGGCTGCCGAGTATGCAAATTGCCAAACCGTTTGGCAATTTAGCTTTGGAAGAGGAGTCCACGTGGCATGTAGCGGTGTGCTTGTAGCTTTTGCTTTTTTGAATAAAAGAAACATTTGATTTGAAAATAATCTTTTTTTTTTCCTTCTTGAAGAAGTTGTCGGCCACCTGGGCCGAGACGTTTTGGAAGTTGTACGCCTGATGTAAAAGTTGTACGCCCTGGGCCTCCGGGCAGACGTTATTTCAAACACTGCTATCTACCACCTGCATGTGCATGTTTTATTAATTTGTTCCAAATATTTTGGATGGATATTTTTTTTCCTGATACAAAATATAGAATTGTTGCTCCTTTATCTAAAACCAAGGTTGTCTTGACATTTTGTAATCTATGTACTGTATTGCAGAACTGAAATAGGCAGAACATTTTTTAATGTGACCATGTTAATAGATTAAAAAAATCTAAATATAAGGCACACCACATTATAAGACGCTACATTAGAGGCTGGGATTTTGCACTACTTCTTAAGGGGTAATGGAGTTGTGGCTGCTGAGGATAGTTGCAAGACCTGTTGCATCTCAATATTACTTCATATACTGTATAAGGCGCGCCTTATACAGTGGGTGTGCCTTATACTCTGGTAAATCTGGTACATTTTTGCAGTGAATTGGTTTATGGTGTGAAAAAATAAGGCACACTCTGCCGCAAAGTCCTTTTTTTCTCCATTGCAATGTTTTTACATAGATTTTTGGCCTGGACATGCCTTACAAATAAATATTTACGAATATGGATTGTGTCCACGTGCATATGTGTCTGTGTTGCATAGAATTGTAACCAAGAAACGCGGAGATGTCGTTTTCCTCTAATTAACCTAACCTGTGAGTTTACTAACTCCAGTAGTACCTTGGCTTATGAACTTAATTGGTTCCCAGACAGTGTGTAAGGCAAAAAGTGTGTATCCCAAAAATGTATTTCCCATAGGAAACCATTAAAATGAGAATAATCTGTTCCCAGGTCTAAGCCTTAAAACTACACAAAATATACCTTATTGTATGGATAATAAATGTGCTATTGTATTATAATTAAAGAAATAAACTCTACTAAATAATAAAGTTGTTTTATTTACCTTTGTGATGGTCGTTGATGGCTTGATGGAATGGAGTGGACGGTTTCATCAGCATTAAACACTTGGTGAGGAACGTAGCCTTCTTTTTTCACCATCTTGAGGAATGATCCCTTGTAGGTGATTTCTCTGTGATAATTGTATCTAGTTCCTCATCAATTGTGTTCTGTTTAGCTGAGTTGATAGCTTTTTGCATCAAGTGTACAGATGGCTTGTGCGGGTTATTTGTGGAGCCTGATTGATGGGATATTTTAACCTTGCAGTCTACACTCTGCAAATCAAAGTATCAAAGTTGAAACTCTAACTGTCGTCTGCCTGTCTCTTTAATGTTTAAACCACCCCTCTCTCACTGCTGCGTTCTTGACCAATCACGTGGCTTTAACCGAAGACTGGGGGCGGGGAAAAAGGACAAAAACTGTCGTCTGCCATTTTGTTGTTAGAAGAACGGGCTCGTTCGCGAACGACACATCACTCATTGAGGTAGCTCCGTGTACGGAAAAAGTTCGTACGACAAGGTAAAGTTCGTATGCCAAGGTGAATTTTTTTTATAAATTTAACGTTCGTAAACCGAAAAGTTCGTAAGCCAAGGGGTTCGTAAAACAAGGTATCATTGGATATGAAAATCTATAAAAATATATTAAATTAAAACTATAACCTCTTTGTTTGACTTGGGTGCACTTTGTGTATTTGATGCAGTCGCCAGGAATAATAACCACTTCATTCCGTGGCTATATTTCACTCCATTTATCCCAGCGATATTTTTATAAGCCCGATCCTACCCTATCTATTGTGAGACATGTTTTGCATGAGTTTTCCACACAAATCACTTCTCAGTCCTTTGCTTCATAAATGTAATGGTCATAAACTGAAAAGTTCGTAAGCCAAGGGGTTCGTAAACCGAGGTATCACTGGAGCTTGAAAAAATTTAATCCTTCACCATTTGTATTATTGCTTTCTGGATTTAGTAATTACACTATTGCCGCAACAGAGCAAGTGTAAGGCTGTCACAAATGACAGATGATTTTGCCTCCTTCTGCTTTCGTCTTCCCAAAGGTAACCACAAACAGAAAGAAAAACAGTAACATGTGCTTTTGTACCCGGAATACATTCGTCATAAGGCAAAGGAGCTACGGTCCGATTGAAGTTTGGCAATAACATCTTGAATGCACCACATTCTCTCTTGTATTAAAAGTTTGTGAATAAAGAGCATGTACGATGTGAGAACATTAAATAGGAATAAGGAGGTATGCTGGGAATTTCATGCGTTTCTGTGAAGACCATAGACAGTTTAAAAAAAAGTGTATAATTGATTCTACCCAGAAGGAAACCTGAGGCAAACACCTACCGTCACCCAAAGTGAACATGGAGAAGAAAAGTACCAGTGCGGCGCTAAATCATCATTATTTCCGTTGGTGTTTGATGGACCAATTTGGGATTCGGCCTTGAAGGATTCTCATTGATTTCTGCTTGGCCAAAGAGAAAAGTCCTTCAAATCAGCGTCGCGCCTGTTGTGCACTCCGCCTGACAAACAGATGGCTCCCAAAGCCGCAGTCTCCCCTCCATATAAATGCTTTCGTAGCAGTGCAGAACAATCAAGACATCATGTCATTAACATTGTGAGTTGAGAAGCAAATTATGGGCTGTGATTATCCTTCACTCCTGCTGAGTGTGTGTGTCCGTGTAGACGTCTTTGTCATTGCCAGTGGGCCTTCAGTGCTATCAGCTCATCATGACTGACTTGAGTTCTAATGAGTGAGAGTGACTTCTGCATTGCAATGTCAAGCGAGTTGTAGACGCTGTAGGAACTATATGTCCTCATTGTTAGTTACCTACTCAAAATAAACTGAAATACGGCGGTAAACACCTCACCTATTTGTATCTTATAGTTTTCAAACTCAACAATTGAATTCCCTTATTTGTGTGGACTCCAGTCCTCTATGCGGAACAAGGTACCATATTTTTCGGCATATACGGTTCTTCGGAGCATAAAGCGCATCCTCAATGAATGGTTTATTTTCAAACTTTTCCGTGCACCGAAGTATAAGGCGCACCTTCAATGAATGACAAAAGTTTTCCAAATATAATATATAAATAGACAAACATTTTCAAAATATAAGTCACAAGTTACAAGGCGTTACAGAAGACGCCGGGGTTACGCACTACTTTTTCTACTGGAGGAAATTGAGTTTGTGGTCACAAGACCTGTTGTGGCTCAATATTCACATAAAAGGCGCACCGCCGTATAAGGCGCAGGGTCATCTTTTGAAGAAAATCAAGGCTTTTGGGTGCGCCTTAGACACTCAAAAATACGGTATCTATTTATGCAGCTCACTGATTTATGACGGTTTTGCAAATTCGGTGAAAATTATTTAACATGGAATGAGACATTTTCGGCAGAAATACAGCTCTTTTGTGACATAAAATCTTTATTTAGATAAAATTGCATTTATACCATGGAAGCAGTGTCTATAGGGGGAAACTTACAAGTCACCTGAGAGCACATTGAGCACAGGACAATCTATGCATTTCCAGTGCCATGTTAACTTTACAACAGTCATAGTACCCTACTTCTAAACTGAATGGGCAACATTCCAAGGACCGTACATTCTGCACAAAACGTTTTGAAGTATAATGTGTACCTTTAATGAATAATAATAAAAATACATTTCATTTATAAAAAAAATGTCTCTTTTAAAACTCTTTAGGTTGCACTGCATTATAGAATAGAAGCTACAACAATGGTTGAGGATGTATTAAGCATCCACAAGACGGAGCTGTGCTAAAGGTAGTACAATACAATACAACTTATTTATATGGTGCTTTCAAAATCGCTGCATTAACAAAGCACTTTACAGAGCATTTAAAATATTCCAACCAACAAATGAGAATTTTGATCCACATATAAGGCACAATATGGTGCACAGTCAGATTTGAGAAAGTAGGTGCGCCTTATAGTGAGCATAATACGGCGGTTACCTTGGTGGCTACTTGAGCAGTGCAGCTTCCAGTGCAACCAAATCATTTTTTCTCCTCCTTCAGCCATTGTGGGTTGACAAAACTGCTATTGAATCAACATAATATATTTGCTTATGCAGCTCGCTACCGATACAGTGTGCTAGCTCTGGCCAGTATGCTCTTGTCACTTGCGGCAAGTGATAAGAGCAGTTTTCGCAAACTATGATTGGCTATCGTGACTAGCCAATCATAGTTGCAAACTGCAATGTTGACCAGTGCCTGCAAAAAGGCACTGGTAACCCTTTTGGGTTGCCAAATCGAAATTGGATTGGTTAAAGCAAACCGTTCGACACATTTGATCGACACATTTGATGCGACACGGCCTGCAGAACTGATTAGAGAGGCACCCAGATAGATTTCTGACCACGGTCAGAAATGATGGCTAAAATGTGATTGGTTTGAATACGAAAACGCACATCTGGAAGCAGCGCAACAGGGGAAAAATAATGAAAGGAAGCTGCAAGACAATTTAGAATTATTTAATCAGAATTCATGGACGAAATATAATTAACATCAGTCTGTGATTCAAATATTTTTAGGCCAGCAGGGAAGGCTTTGCAGGCCTTGACGGTCAGCCACTGTTTTACATATCACAGACGACAATGCAGTTAATTTCAATGGAAGACGACCATGTTTCCGTGAGGTGTCTCTTTCATTGTAGACCTCGTCAAGGGAAACATCATAATCCTCATCATCATATTCCCTTAATGAAGTGAAACACGGCTATCGCAGTACAGGAATTTGATCCATCTTTTACTCCCTCTTTGTTATGACTTCACCTGTTCACAGTGTGCACGCCGTGAAATTGGATCATTTCCACTTTTTTCTTTTCACTGCACACCAACTACTCTCTCTTTGCTCTGAAAACGAGCGTGAAACAATCATAATCGTGTGAAAATTCAGCACTTGCCACTGAGTAATCACATTGCTTCTTGTCGCACAGGCTGCTAATAATAAAGTGCCCCAAGCCACCTTGATACGGGCTCCCGCTAATGCCTAACTGATGACTTGCCACATTACCGGATGACTGAGTTAATGTTGTCTTGTAAGGGTACCTCGGAGGGAATGATCCCCCATGTCAGGCTGAAACAGTCCATCTGGGGTTTTTAGTTTTAAATTGAGATGTAAAGCTTGGACAAAAATGTGCCATCTGTTAACATGGCAAGGCAGTTTGAGCGCATGTTAAAGTGATGTCGAGCTGGTACAGCCGGCACCTTGGGGCTCGTCTGCCTGCCTGCCTACTGTGCAGGATCTTTGTTGAACCTCCAGTGTTGTGACAGCGCTGCCTTATTTTTCCTGCGGGGAGACGTTGCTCCACACTGCTCGGGGAGGGTCGAGGTTAGCCTGTGACTTTATGGAACGACAGTCTACTGACATGCACTGAAGTGTCATGTATTACCCACAGGACTCTTCATCACCATTAATTCATCCAGGATGTTTTTTTTATTACACGGCCTACTAACACCCAGTCTTTATTGTGAATCCAGGGGATTTTATCCTCAAATCTCTGTCATCTCACAAGTCGCCGCTTTGCACTTTGGCATTTGGTATGCTGATCCATGCATGTGGTGCGGGAAGTATATACTGTATTGGAATTGTATGTGTGTATATGTGTGTCTATATATAAATTCCTTGTCTCACGCCTTGAGAGACGAGGAATTTATATATACACGCATATATTGTAATTGTGTGTGTCAGTGTGTGTGTATATGTGTATGTATATATGGAAGTGCCACAGGATCTTTGCTCGGTCATTCTCTACTACCTTGGGAGGTGTTTCCCGTTTTGACCTTGGGGTTTCCAGTCCATACGCCGCACAGATGTTCCGGTAGACTATGCCAGCCACCTGGTTATGGCACTTCACATAGGCTTTCCATGTAGGCTTTCCCTGACAGCATCTTACACCCTGGCGGCGTGGTCTTCGGATTTGGCGGAGTGATCTTCGGCGGAAGCACACGACCGAACAGCGCTCCAGCCGGCGCACTTTTCCACACCCCCTCTCTCTGAATTCACACGTCGATCGCCTCCGAGGAGCTTTTTGCAGATAATTTTACTCTTGGGAAATGAATGCAAGATGATCCTCTAATAATCAACATCGAGGAGAAGAAGGAGATCATTGAGAAACACGAACGAGGTGTGCGTTTGTGGCATCGCATGTGGAGACCGCGGCTGTCATGTGAATCTCAGCCTGACACATCTCTCACGCTTTGTGTCACTTCCCTGAGAGTAACTTTCTACGATCATTCTACAAATAAAGAGCCCGGTACCGTCCACCATTGCTACCATCCTCTGCCTAAAAGCTTTACACAAAGGCGTTATTTAGTCGATGCTTTCATGTGACTAATGACACCGAAATTGTCACGTGCGAGTTGATAGGTGGGGCGGGGCCGCCGCTCGCGACCTCCGCCAGCCGAAGAAGACACTTCAATTTCATTTCATTTCAACAAGTCACTGTCACCTCACCAGTGACATGATTACGAGCCTCACGCCTCACTGTGTCTTGTGCTGGCAAGTCCAAGAGTTTGCTTTGCCCGAGGTGATTGTTAGCCACGATCACGTAAGTTTGGTGCTTTCCGGGATCGCGAATATGCTGGACGGATCGCCCCGCCCGCCTTATTTTGTCGCGTTTTATTCCGCATCCGTGGAATCATCGGACTCGCGCCTTTTGTTGTAATAAAATCTCTGCAGGCACCTACGGGACTCGAAGTGGATGCAGATGACATCGAGGAGCTTGTTGCTGACCATAATGAGGTCCTCAACACACAGGATTTGATTTGCCTTCAAGAGGACAAGCAAAAGCAAGACATTAAGGAGTTGCTGTGAAGGCTTTTATTGAACAGTTCCATCCAGAAAAGGCTATGAGAACCATCAACATGATGAATGAATATGTGATGCCTCCGTTTCGTAAGATCTTACAAGTCAGAAAGCAACAGGTGTCAATTAAGAGCCATCAAAGGCCATCACACATGTAAATAAAGTGACTTTATTATACACTGCAGTGTATTTCTTTCATTACAATACAATAGCACATTTATTATACATAGAATAAGTTGTGTTGTGTGCACGGATTATTCTCATTTTAATGGTTTCCTATGGGAAATTTTCTGCTGTAGATTGCAAATTTCCCCACTGTGACTATTAAAGGCTTTCTGATTCTGATATATACGTATGTGGATGTGTGTATACAATTACAATGAAAAATACATGTGCGTTAACGCACAGCATTCACGATTAATTTTAAGTGAGAAAATCAACTAATCTCACTAAATGGCATTTCATAATGCATTTCTAACTTTAGAAAAAACGTTTACTGTGCATATACCATGTGTCTGAGGTTTTTTTTTAACAAATAGTGTAAATACATTCTCTTCTTCCAGAACCTACAGGAATCAAACCTCAGAGGGCAAATGCCCGCAAAATAAAGAGGAGTTAAGAGAGTGGGCCACTATGATTGGTTGAGAAGCGCAGAACAATCGAGCATTGCTGCTCCCACCGTAGCCATTACTGACAGTATTGATTATGGCCCTGGGAGTGATGATAGCATTCAGCTTTTGCCTTCCAGCGAAAGCCACAATCACGCCACAGTGTTGCCCAAATGATAGACTGTCTTGGAAATGAAAGAGGATGTGAGGGCTGGAGAGGGAGCGATAAGGGTGATTGAGAGAGATAGCAAAGCGGCAAGGGGACTGGAGGTGCAATTGGAGGGCCCGCATTAATATGGCTTGGTGAGTTTTTCACCGAAGCGTCGGAATGTAATGTGCCCACGCTCCTTGTTAGAACACAAGGGTGCAGTGTCGGCGATGTATCGGCAAGAGCGAGGCCTCTTCGGAAATGTGAAAATGTAATAATTGCTCGTTTGCCCGGTGTTATTGCAAACAAGGGAGTCTGACATTTTCAAATGGCCGCGGCCGTCTCAACGCTTGGCTCACCTCGGCAGCCGGGCCTCTTATTTTATCAGCAGCTTTTAAATGAGTCGAGGGAGAGCCGACTCGTGCATATGGCGAAAATAAAAAATCATCTGGAGTAGCAATATAAACAGGAGTGGCGGATTTTCATCTGTTTGGACCGGAACACTCTTACACACACGGTGCATGCCAGGTGGTCCCTTGATTTAATTAGCGCAGTGGAGCTCCAATTAGATGCAGTCGAAAATTGGACAGCGCCTTTCATCATTGCAGCCGGGTTGACAGACACATCGACTATTGGCGTCCCCTCCAGGGACGGAAAGCACTCGATCACAGGCTGCCATGGGCATTTAAATGCACTAATAGGATTATGAAGCGCCCGTTTCAGATTTGTCATCTTCTACAATTGGACCTAACTGACAGCTTGCTTAGGTTTGCATTGACCTCACAGGACAGAGGTTGTGGGTTCAAAGACTTTCCTGTGAGGAGTTTTCACTCCACGGGCCCTCGTGAGTTATCTCCGGGCAATCCGGTTTCCTCCCACATTCCCAAAACATACATGCCGTGATTTAAAATCGTCCTTCGGTCTGAGAGTGAGTGGGCGTGATACGGAAAATTCCACAAGAATTTGTCTGTGTCATGAGGGTGACCGCGGGATGGTTCTGTGCTCTGCGATTGGCTGGCAAGTGGTTCAGGGTGTCCCCCGCCAAGTACCCGAAGACAGCTGGGATAGGATCCAGCACACCCGCCACCCTTATTAGGATAACAAGGATCAGAAATGGCTAAATGCTACCATTAAGCTAATATTGAATATTTGTGATATGAGGTTTGTCTGGTTTGTCATCCGGGTTAGTCTGGAATGTACCCCTCACAATAAATGGTTGTTTCTTTGACTTCAAATAGAAATTGAACGGTGTCTCATAAATACCACGTGCTGTTTGCCCAAATACAGTTTTGTTTTCAACAGTTATGCGTGTATTTTATACTACTGAGTTAATGTATGAAAGAAAAACTCTAGTGTTTTGTTTTCAGTGTCAGTTTTGCATTACATTGAAGCACTTGCAATTTATATGGAGAGCGGTGAAAATGAGAAAATCTGTTTTTGCTTTGATAAGATTGTATAAGAATTTCTCATTTCTTGATACTGAGTGATAGTGATTGAGGACAACCACAACAAAGAGTTTAACAAGTTTCAATGTATTGAAAGAATTCATGAGATTAGCAACAGTAATTACAGTTTGGGGTTTATCATTGTAGTTTTTTTTAAGTTTCTTTTGAAATTCCATCCATCCATTTTCGAATCCGTCACGAGGGTGCGCTGGGTGCAGCCGTTTTTGTGCAGAAAGCGGAATACTACCCCAACTTGTTTTGTTTAAATTGCTTATTTTTAACGTATTCACTGCCCTTCCCAAATTGAAAATATGATGTAATTCTCGATTTTTTTGATTTATTTTATTGCCGGGACTGCCGATCAAGGGCTGGTCAGCCTTCTGGCAATTTTTCCCCATTTCATTAGGGGCAGCATTTCCTTTTTTTTGCATGTTAGGGTTTTGTTCCAGCTTCAGCTGTTGTTAAAGCGTGGCTATATAAGCCAATAATATGTATTGCATTGTATTTTGGACAGCCACCCTAATTTCAAGCTCATATAACTCCAGACCCATATAATTTAGGAAATAACTTGTTATCTGATGAAAGAAGAGAGTCTAATGTTTGTAACGCTGTGTTAATGTTTATGTATTCTATGTAGTCTGTTTTCTTATACCGTAATAAATCAGTGCTGATCGAAATGGAAACTCATCAAACATCACTGGAACTGCATCATAAACCCAGGAACTCCTTCAGCCCGGTAATGAATCTGCTTTCTGTTTGACATTGCTGTGTAGATCATAAAAAAAAAATCGATATTTATTGGAATCAATATTTGAATGAAAAAGATTACCACTGCCAGTGGTATTTGATCTTTGGCAGCGGGCATTCAAGACACTTAACATCCTTCCGACCTTTCAGGTCAAAATACCTCACTTTGAGTCCATTTACTCAGGCTGAAAGTGACCTTTGGGGTTGAAAGAACCAACCAAAATATATTCAGTTTAATCAACGAGAGCAGCTAACTGAATATCCTGTTTTTATTGTTTGTGTATGTGTGTGTGTGTGTGTGTGTGTGTCTGCTGGTAGCAACAAAATGAAATCGGGGGACCTTGGTGGTGTCCGCAGGTCTCTGCAACACTGCACCATGTTTATCATTATGAATCAGGCTGGCGTGTAATTGCTGTTTTGACACCACACAGACGTTGTGGCAATGGTGCTCTCTGGATTGCATTTTGCCCTGTTTACGTCACTCGTCCTTTTCCGTCTGAGGAGCGCATGGACACCTGACTAACGTGACCTCAAGAAGATAAGCATTTGCATACTGATCCTACTTGGTATGCGCTGACAGCCAACTCTTTTTGAAAAGATGAGCAACATACGTTTCTTGTGAAATTTTTCATATCATATTTATTAATTTCCTATGGGTTGAGGAAAATGAAACTTGCTTGGGGAAGGGTCATTTCGGTTATTTTCAGTGATGTATGGTACATCTAATTGGATTCATCTACCCATTAATTTTACCATCCCTTTTGTTTTTTATGCTTTGGAGGAGTTAGAAGCCACCCCCAGCTGACCTTAGGCAAAGGTGGGACTCCACTGTGAAACAGAGATGGGCAGATGTTTCTGTTTTCAAGGCCCTTTGAATAGAGATCGCCACTCAGCATTGATGGATCCCTCACGATGCTCTTATTTATTGCGGCACGCAGCAGGTCATAATGTAAAAAAGTAAGCATGAATACAACAAAAAAGTACTGATCTTTATGCGTCACTTGGTAAATTTAAATACTAAACTTGAATTCATAAACTTCATACTTTCATCTGAACGATATTTGATCAACCATATTATCAATCATGATTTCACAACCATTTGATAGGATTGTATTTATTTATTTCATTGGAACAGTTCACTTTAATCCGCACGTGACTACACAGTGTAAACGGGCGGGACAGAGCATAAATATTAGTTTTCAGAAATGGTCCCAAGGCAGATTTCTTAAACAGTTAACAAAATAATACAACTCCACTCATGAAACATGGACAGTCATGCAATCTTAGCCACTTTTCCTGTAGACTCCTTCTTTGAAGCAGTTCTAGATAACAGGAGAGAATCAAAGTGTCGTTTCACCAGTGGAACAGAAATGTCAATCTGAAAAAGTGCACACATCCACTAAATGCTATGTTTCAAAGTAAACAAAAAACCGTGGCGTGCGTCTATTGATGAAAAAAAAAAGAAATTGGTTCACTTTTGTCCCATGTGGCAACTCTGTTTTCCAAATACGCATCCATGCTCCCTCTCTCCCCATCCTAGGCTCCACCAGCCAGCCATCCATCCGCTCTAATGCAGACTCTACTAGGCTTTGAAGAATGCTGCCCATTACAGGGGCAAAAAACACATGCGCTTCAAATGGCATCGACATTCCTACCAATCAAAAACGGTGCTGTTACATTTCTGCTGTCGAGAAGGCGATGACCATGAAAATAGCCCACACCGGGTCCACATGAAGTAACAACAAACACCATGCGATAAAACTAAAGATAAAAAAGCAACATTTTTTTTACCAACTGCTGCCTTGAAGGGCACCATTTTGGATCTGTTTGTTATAATTTAGCGTAATGTACAGTATTATCATTATCATGATTATTACTCATAATTTTGATCATGTACTAAACATTTCTAATGCATAACGGAGCAACACTCCAACAAAAACGAACCAAGCATAAACAGCACTGAAATTTCAAGTCTTCATTTTGTCTATTTTGAAAACGTGATTTAACTCATTCAGTGCCAGACGATGTGCAAGTATGTCTCCACTACAGTGCCAGGGTTTTTGTCATTGTCACTCAAATTGCAGGACCCACAGCATATTGAGTTTTAGGAATACATAAACATTAAAGGACAACCGACACCATTTTTTTGTTTCCTAAGTGACGCCAGAATAACGTTTTATAGCATCTAAAAATACCCAAAACACGCAGGCTGATATTTTTAGTCAAATGCAAAACACTAAAAAATGACTTAAAGTGTCCAAAAACTGCCACACATCAGCTCGAAACTGGGGATTTTCAGAAAGTCCCACCCCAGTTCATGACGTCACGCCAGGTCGTCTTGCCTTGCTCAAGAAACAAAGCAATGGGCTCACGGAGTTCAGAATAGAAGAAGATGCTTTGTTGTTACTCGTCCAGTTATGAACATGATTCAAATCGTTCTGAAAAGGAAAGCATAAATGTTTGCAATCGATTAAAGGAGTCCTCCCATATCAATTCGAGCAGTCATTGACAGCAATGTAGCGTCCCAGAAAATGCACAAGATGGCGCCCAAGCTCCGTTGGAAATGGGCTGATTTGTCTGCTGGGAATTTGTGTAAGCTAGTATCAAATAGTAGTCTTGGTGCAACACACAGCGATTCACCATCGCGTTATTTATGTGTTTTCCTTCTAATTTTGCCATCAATACGGATCAACATGAAGTTTTCAGACCATATTTGTAAAATACGCTCAGTAGAAGTCATTTGAAGTGATTTTACAAATTATGGACACAACTTGTCCGGAGGCGTAGGTTGTCCTTTAAAGGCAGTGTAAGAAACCCTATACAGTGGGGCCTCGGTTTACAAACACCTTGCCTTACGAAATTTTCGGTTTACGAACGTTAAATTTATAGCGTGTTTTACAAAGATTCCCCCGATATAGCTATATCCAGCTATAAATATATGTACAGTTTGTGTGAGTTAGTTCTTTCATTACAATACAATATCACATTTATTATATATAGAACAAGGTATGTTGTGTGTAATTCTAAGGCTTATTTAGTTGAAAATTATATTCTATGGTGACCTGGGAACTGATTATTCTCATTTTAGTGGTTTCCTATGAGAAATTAATTTTTGGGATACACACTTTTCGCCTTACACACTCTGTCTGGGAACCAATTAAGTTCATAAGCCAAGGCCCCACTGTAGTTGTCTTGGTGCAACACACGATTCACCATCGCGTTATTTATGTTTTCAACACGGATCAACGCGAAGTTTTCAGACCAAACAAAGTACCGCAAAATGCATTGTGTCGCTTTCTCGGTCAGGGGCGTTCCCTCCGTGACGTGACGTCAGGAATCGTTACCAACTCAAACACAAGACTTCCTGAATATTCAGCGCGAGTCTTAAAACGTAAAATATAGCTATATCGGGGGAATCTTTGTAAAACACGCTCAGAAGTCATTTGAAGTGATTTTACCAATTATGGACACAACTTGTCCGGAGGCGTCGCTTGTCCTTTAAACGACCATTAAACAAATGATCAACAGGTTTTAAAGCTTTTCAAATGAAGAAAGACAAGATTTGTTTTATGCTTGAGTATGGAAAAAGAATTTCAAACTACTCAATTTCAGACAATGCATGGACAACAAAAATGGCGTAGCGGTTCTCCATCATATGCGGGCAATATACGTACAGTTTGTGTGAGTTTGGTGTTGCTCGACTTCAGTGGAAGGCAGAGGATTCATCTTTATTGCCAAGTATATAGAACAGACAAGGAATTTGTTTCCGGTCGAACACGCTGCACTAGTATCATCAGCAAAAAAATTGCAAAGAGGCACTATACAATTCCATTTGGGCTACTGTTCAAAGAGTTAATGGCTTGGGGGAAGAAGCTGTTTAAATGTCTGCTGGATTTGGTGCGCATGGATTGGTAGCGCCTGCCTGAGGGGAGTAGCTGGAAAAGGTGGTGGGCAGGGTGCGGAGGGTCCAGTATGATTTTCCGCACCCTAGTTTATAGTCTTGCAGTGTGCAAGTCCACGAGAGTGGGTAGGGCGGTGCCAATAAAAAATAAGAACAGAGTGTGGAGTGATTTACTACAAGTCCACTAGAGCAGAGGTCTCCAACTCCCGGGCCGCAGACCGGTACCGGTCCGTGGGTGATTACATCAGTCTATGATTTACTCTTGACAAATGTCAAAACACTTGTCTAGGTCACGTGATACATACCGCTAACATTAGCCCACCGTAAGCTAGCAAAATACAAACGTCTTATTTTGTTGTATTTATCTGCCGGCCCGTGAAAATATTGTCTGACATTAAACCGGTCCGTGGCGCAAAAAAGGTTGAGGACCACTGCACTAGAGGGTACTGTTGGGTTAAATGTTGTTCTTCCTGGCTCAGCTCTCCATTTGTATAGTCTAAATATTAAATCAGCAGAAAGTAAGGTGATATACAAAAAAGGAATATTTATTATCAGGCAGTGAGTGTTCTCCAGGCGAGAAGCTAGGCCAAGGGACAGAGAGGCAAGATCGAGAGAGGGCGCGCGAGAGCTCGTCTCAGACATTTTTAAACAACAGGAGTGATGTCACTTTGGAAAGGACCTATAATCTGCTAGATACAATCATGAATAGTTATTATTAGACTGAAACGTGATAGCTAGATTTGTATCCTAACTAAGTACAAGTTGATACGAATAAGTAGAAATGAAATAACATAGGATGTTTTTAGCATGTGTATCAACTAGTTCTAACAGGTACCATTAGCCAGGAAATAAATGACCGGCCTTTCTTAATGATGTCCATCTATTCTTGAAAAGTCAGTCTTGAAAATGGATTTAACAGTAAATCTCCAACCAAATCAATTTCTTCTCCTCCTTTAGCCATTGGGGGTTGACAAAACTGTGATTAAATCAACATAATATATTTGCTTATGCAGCTCGCTATTAATACAGTGTGCCAGCTCTCGGTGGTGTGCGCTTGTAATTAGCGCTTGTGATCAGAGCAGTTTTTGCAATTCCATTGCTATGATTATCTAGCGACTAGCCCAGGGCTCGGGAACCTTTTTGACTAAGAGAGCCATAAAAGTAAAATATTTACAAATGTTTTTCAGCGAGAGCCACACGCACGCACGCGAGCGTTTGTATGTGCGCGCGCGCACATACACACACACACACACACACGCACACGCGCGGCCACTTTTCAACAAAATATCAGAATGTATTATTTAAAATAACTTTGTGATAGTACTCACCGTTAACATGGATGGTTTTCCGTTCCTCGTGTTTGGTAAAAATCCAGGAAAACGATCGGAATGAAATTCAATTTGCCGGTCCAGAGGCGAAGTTACTGCTAGGTAGCCTGCACACGGCTCATAAGCTTCCACACTTGCTATCTGCAATCTACTTCTCGCAGAAGTATGTCGATGCTAACGTTAACATGGGGCTTGTTAAAATGTCACTGACATTCGACTGTTTCATCGATGGTATTGTTTCATTACAAATTAGAATCAGAACATTTTCTCTCCTCTAATGCGCCAGTGCGTTCAGGCTGAAGTGCACAAGTTGGGCTCATTTAAAGGGGCGTTTACCTGTTTCAACATAATGGCCACTATCATCCAATCAACATGGCGCTTTCGGCCATTCTAGGTCAGTGTCATCCAATCAAAATTGCGCTTTCCGCCAACTGCAGCCCCAACGGGAAATGAACGACGAAAAAAACGACAATATGTATTATAATATGTAATATTTATCGGCGAGCCATATGCAATCATCAAAAGAGCCATATATGGCTCGCGAGCCATAGGTTCCCGACCCCTGGACGAGCCAATCATAGTTTAAGAAAGGCGTTGGTACCCCTTTTGTGTTGCCAATTCGAAATCTGATTGGTTAGAGCAACAGTTTTGATCGACACATTTGATTCTCCAGGGCCCGCAGAACTGATTGTGAAGACTCACAGGGAGATTTCTGACCCTGGTAACAAATGATGGCTGAAATGTGATTGGTTGAATGCTTTAATATGAAAACACACACCTGGAAGCAGCACAACAGGGGAAAAGTAGTAAAAACTACCTGAAAGTCAATTTTGAATTATTTAATAAGAATTCATGGACAAAACATGATTAACATCAGTCCGTGATTCAAATATCTTTAGGCCAGCAGAGAAGGCTTTGCAGGCCTTGACAGTCCGCCACTGCTTGACTTTCACTCAAAGTCACTTGGGATGAATCTCAACTCACCAAAATTCTTAAAATAAGACCTCTAACAAACCGCTGAGTTTTCAATAAGCAAAGTTGCAAATGCAAGTTGCATAAAACTGGCAACAGCACTCATCCAGGTGTCACCAATTAAACCGTAACTGAAACGTTCAATCGTACTGTTATCCTTGTTACAAAGTTGTCCAATATTGTGAACACCTCTCCGCCCGACTATCCGTCACAAGGACACAGTGATCTTTGATTAAACTGCTCCGAGCATTGTGTTGCAGTTGATAAATAGCCTTGTTCTTATCCGTTGGCACGGCGTAGAGAGCCTCACTCAGCTCCATCCGCACGCCAAGCTTAATAGGAGATGCCGTCAAATGTAACCTTGAATGACACCAACTGTGTGAGAAGAATATATGTCTAATCCATTGACAGAATTTTAGTTTTCCATTTTGTGATCGTGATTCGGGTCACAGGTGACCCAGATGTTGTGCTGGCGAGCATTTGTACGAGACACACCCTGAACTTGTCCCTATTCAACCGTATTCTAGGACCTCCAGTAGTAGAGCATCGGTGCCAAACTGATTTTATAGTCTCGGAGGGCCGTTATGACAGTGAAATCGCAAAATTTTTACTCTGGGAGAGTAATTGAAGCAATTACTCATTGTGAAAACAGTCAATTATACTAGTTTGTTCAATTATTGATCAGGTGAGTGTAAACAGGGTAATAAAATAATTGCTAAATCTCAACGGTTATTATGCATCACAATTTGACATTTCGGTAAAGATTTAAGTTGGTTGACACACTTGATTTGCTTTAGCAGGCCACATAAATTGATTAGGTGAGCCGGATCTGGCCCTCGGGCCTTGAGTTTGACACCTGTGAGGTAGAGGAGGAGCAAAATGTCTACAAACATGAATGCTTAAAGGACAACCGACGCCTCCGGACAAGTTGTGTCCATAATTTGTAAAATCGCTTCAAATGACTTCTACTGAGTGTATTTTACAAAGATTCTACCGCATATAGCTATATTTTACGTTTTAAGACTCGCGCTGAATATTCCGGTCTTGTTTTTGAGTTGGTGACGAGTCCTGACGTCGCGTCATGGAAGGAACGCCCCTGACCGAGAAAGGACACACTGTAGCAGTCCTTTCATCACCTCAATGCGTTTTGCGGTACTGTTTGGTCTGAAAACTTTGTGTTGAACCGTGTTGATGGCAAAATTAGAAGGAAAACACATAAATAACGCGATGGTGAATCGTTGTGTGTTGCACCAAACAACTATTTGATATTCGCTGACAAAAATTCCCTGGAAAAAAGTCAGCCCATTTACACAGAGCTGTGTCGCCATCTTGTTAATGCCTCAAAATGACACGGAATAAATTCTTTAATCGATTGCAAACTTGAATGCTTTTCTCTTTAGAACTATTTGAATCATATTCATAACTGGATAAGTAACAAGAAAGCATCTTCTCAGAATCTGAAACCATTGTTTTGATTCTCGAGCAAGGCAAGACGTCTTGGGGTGACACCACAAACATGTGGGTAGGACCTTCTGAAACTGGCCACTTCCGGTTTCAATTTTAAGTAGTTTCTAGATACTTGAAGTCATTTTTATCGGTGTTTTGCATTTGACTAAAAATATCATCCTGCGTGTTTTGGGTATTTTAGATGCAACGTTTTTCTGATGGCAGTTAGGAAACAAAAAAGTGGTGTCGGCTGTCCTTTAAACTTTGCATATATGCTATATACACAACAATGACTTCATTTTTAAAACCAGGAAACAACAAAGTGTATTCAAAAAGATTTTTGAATCTTTGCTAAAGCAGGTGTCACGTTTCGGTTTGCGACCAACGGGAGGCACTGTCGGGCCCCGCCTGCAGCTGCACTGCTGTTGTTCGTTTTAATTAGTGGCAGTTAGAAGGACTCCTGGCACGATCATTCAGTGTCCGGTTATTGTTTGTTTCACCCTGTCAGGTTTGTTTCATCATGTCATCGTTTACTCATCGTTTTGTTTGTTACTTTGGACCTTTCTGTTCTGATGACTTCTGATGAGATTTTGTTCCTGCCGACTTTATTACAATGTGTCAATTACAACATGCTCCTTTCTCCTGCTTTTTTTGGTGTCCACCACCACCACCACCACCTTGAAAATCGTGACACCAGGCTGATATTGTGTGTTAATCTGTGCATGCGGTGCATGCAGCAAACAATTTGCCAAATACCAATGCCGACCCACCTGCTTTCAAGAATGGCCATAGTTTCTTCTCTTTATGATGAAAGAATTTAAACTTGAAATTTTCAAAATTATCTTCATTTTAGGTATACCTGCATAGTTTTCCGGTTAAAGGCAGGCAACAATCAAAGTGCCACAGTACAGGTGATCAACTCATCAGCTGTCATCACTTTCAGAATCAGCATTAAATTGACATGATCAATGAAACATTAAGCGCGTTAAGTGCTTACATGAAACTGTTCTTTTCATTACAAATGAGAAGACCAGATAAAAAGTAGAAAAGTGGCATATTATCAGAAGGTGAAATCCTCTTTCTGACACTAGCAATGAAAAGAGGGCGACCTCATATCAGTGACTGTGTCTAATGTCACTGAGCGTCAGGTGAAGAGAGCTGTCATCCTGATCTATAGCCCCCACGGCTTCAGTAATGTAGGCCAAATTGCCTGGATCGCTCCAAATGATGCAGCCATTGTGGAGGAAATTGGAAATCAATTCTTGCCGTCACTGAACATAAGTCCCCTTTGAAAAGAGAGTCGGGGCTCAAAAGTCTTTCGACAGACCAGACAGCTGTGACAAAGACACAGTGAATGTTGGACATAAATGAAATTGAGCAGGATCAGGACCGAAAAATGAAAAGAAATGGGGCAGCTGAACTAGAATGACACTTTTGACATAAAAAACTTGGGAATGTAAAACAAACAGAATTATGTATTGTGGATGATGACGACTTTGAATATATCAAATCAAAAGACTGGCACCCGACAAAACATACCCAACCTATCAAGACACGTCAAATGATACCATTCCTTTACCGCACATGTGTCAAAGTCAAGGCTCAAGGGCCAAATCTGGCCTGACACATCATTTTATTCGGCCCGTGAAAGCAAATCAAACTTCCATGATGCCTGCTAAAGTCCGAACCAAACTTTCAAATTGTCCCATGTAAACCACAAAAACAGTCATTATTTTTTACTTCAAATTTGAAAACTAGTTATTTATTAATTTGTTGTGTGCTCCATTTGTAATATGTGGATGTTAGATTAAATATTCTAATCGATTCTCCAAATTCATAACGCCCCCCGATAGAAAACCGTAACAACAATGTGGCTCGCGGCAAAAAATGAGTTTGACACCCTTGCTTCCCGGCCTTGGGCTGGTATTCATGCGGATTAGAAAATGGATGAAAGACGAGCAAGTCATTTTTAGTGACAGCTCCTTTTTGATGGTGATCTCTTTCATGCACTACAATCTAATTGTGGGCCAGTTCAAGGGCAGCCATTGAATTCAATGTCACAATCACAAACTATTCACTGGATGTTTAACCGCACACATGATATTTAAATGACTAAAGTGTGATTTCCACACGACGCAGCACACCTAAAAGCATTCAACTTTTTCCAAAAGTTAACTAACGGATAAGTCTTCTCATTTCTTGGATGGAGTATTTTAAACATTCTGTCAAGTCAAGCGCTTTGTTACAGCAGCAGCGGTTATTAGAGTGCTTTTTAAATTAAGCTGTATTGAATTGTATTGTATTCTCTTTAGTGTAGCAGTGGATGCATATTGTGGCTTCAATTCCACGTGCCGTAGAAAATATTAATTAAAATAGGCCATTCACTGAAGGTGTAGCTTACAGTGCAGAAATTACGATAGTCTAACGTTCTTTAACAGGTTGAAATTGTAACAACCGTATTTTCCGCTGCATAAGGTGCAAACAAAAGCCTTGCTTTTCTTCAAAAGATGACCCTGCGTCTTATACGCAAGTGCGCCTTATATGTGAAGTAATATTGAGCCACAACAGGTCCCTAAACTATTGTCAGCAGCTACTGACTCCTTTGCCCCCTTATCAAAGAAGTAATGCGTAACCCCAGCCTATACTGTAGAGCCTTATAATGTGGTTTGCATTATATTTACAATTTTTTAATATATTCAGATATGATTTTTGGATATCTTTTTTTCATTGATTGAAGGTGTGCCTGATACTCCAATGCGCCTGACATCTGTATGGAATGGAATATACAATGGAAAATACGGTACTGTCATTGAAATTGTTGTCGTGAATTGCTCAGCTTAGATACAACCGACTCAATAGGAGGGACGTGGCAGGAACAATATGTCTTCCCGGTGCAAGCTCTGAGTCAGCCCGTGTCAATTATGCACCAAAACCAGTGCTGCAAATCTCAAATAGTAGAGCGCGAGTCAAGCATGATAAAAAAACAATCAACCGAGAAGGGAGTTTGAAAGAATCAAAGTACGTCAATTCCCAGGATGAATTCTCTTCCACTTTGCTCTCTGACGTTGTTCTTTGTTTGTGTTGTTATTCAAGTTGTATGTTCATGTCTCCCGTGGGGTTGCTTTGCAAGTTTCGAGTCATCCGTCATCCTAATTGGTTGTGTTTAGAGAGTGACTGTCTGTGTTTGATGGAGATGCTATTCCACTCCTCCTGGTCAAAACAAAAGCCGCTTCTGCTATCCAGGATAGATGGCGATGGAGATGGGAGTCGCTATAAATGTGATTAGTTGGGGCCTGTCTGTTCTATCTGCCTCAGTGTGTTCAATTGTTACCATCAAGCATCCTTTATTTCCTTTATGTCTGGAGCACAGGCAGAAGAAAACAAAACAAAATAGAACAAAACGAAAAAAAACTCTCTGTGTGGTATTGACTGGAATCTCACAGGGTCATTAATAATTTGGGCACCACTCTTGAACATTTCATCTGCAGTTAACTCATTCACTGCCATTCACAAATTTATTCGGAAATTGAAAATATGACATAGAGCGCCATTCCCGAATACATTCAAGTTTTGTTTTTTCTTGCGTGGGTGCCGATAACGCATTTGCCAGACCACTGGCAGTTTTTTCCCTTCCACAAGTGGGCAGCATTTCCCTTTTCTTCCATATTAGCACTTTGTTCCAGCTTCAGTTGTTGTTAAAGTGCGATATAAACCAATATGTATATATTGCATTGCATTTTGGTATTGTTTCATTGCAAGCATTGCAAATTAGAATCAGTACCTTTTCTCTCCTCAAAGGTGAATCCTCTGGTGCATTCAAGCTAAAGTGTACTCGTCGGGCTCATTTAAAGGGGTGTTTACCTGTTTCAACATGACGGCCAGTATCATCCAATCAAGCTTGCGCTTTCGGCCAACCTAGGTCAGTGTCATCCAATCAAAATTGCGCTTTCCGCCAACTGCAGCCCCGACAGGAAATTAACAGCGAAAAAGCCAGAGTATGTATTTAGTTTTATCGGCGAGCCATATGCAATCATCAAAAGAGCCATGTATGGCTCGCGAGCCATAGGTTCTGGACCCCTGCTCTAGACCCATATAATTTAGGAATTAACTCTCTTCTGATGAAAGAACAGACTATAAGGTTTCGAATGCTGTATTGAATGTTTATGTAGTCCTCAATATTGTTTTTTGGATAAATGTTTGTGTCACTGTGACTGTGAGGTGAGTTGTGTGAATTCAAGTGATGTTCAAGTTTGTCTTGTCTACCATTTTCGTAAAATACTTTGAGATTATTCTGGTCTTGCTTCTGTGGTTCCCTGCATGCACACTAAACATGACACAGACATCATCGAAATACAACCAATCGTCACACATGTAGTCGTCAGAACAACTGAAGACCCAAAGACCCTTAAATAACTAAAATAATGGACTTCAAGATGGCGCTGCGAGAGAGGCTGCCTTTACAGCAGCTCTTGTATTTTGTTTTTGTACTCCTTCCTTTCTTCTTACTTTAATCACTTTGATGCTGTGAAATGCAAATTTCTCCACTGCGAGATGAATAAAGGCTAATCCAATCCAGTATGTGGTAATATGGTATAATAAATGTGTTGACCTTGCTGTGATAGGTCTGGGTAAGCTCTCAGTCGTACAGGAGTGGTCCATCGATGAGAAGGTTTCTTCAGCCGTCATCTGTACTTTTTTGAAGGTGTCGGACGTTTCACTTCTTATCCAAGAAACTTCGTCAGCAAACTAAAGTCTTACTGGTAGTTTAGGCCCTATAGTAGGGATATATATAGGGCCTAAACTACCAGTAAGACTTCATGTCGCTGACGAAGTATATGTAGTTTATGAATATATATGTAAAAAATTACAACAACAAAAAATACAGACATCAGCTTCATCTCAGTGGAGGCCAAGCTTCATGTTCTTAATTTTATTTAATGTGTTGTTATTTTCATATATATTTTTTGCTGGCACATTTCCGGTGGTCTATAAACTACACAAAAACAACATGTAAACAAAAATAACATGTCCCCAAGTAGATCGTTAACCTGCCGGATGAGTTAAAGCTCCTGTGACTAAAGCCAAACAGTGGAAGGCTTCTTACTTTTGGAACTTGGATTTGACACCTTTGAATAGAATTTACAGAATTCCGCAGTGTAGAGCAGTTTTGTCTTGCACACTACACTTTTGTTTTCCAGAAAGAGGTCATCTAAAGTGGAGCCATGTCCCAGAACAAAAGATGTTCAGCCTTAAAATATTTCATGGGATAAACAAGGCACGGGAGGGTATTGAGGCGCATCAATACTCTCCATTTATTTATAATGGAATAAACGACAAATTTAAGTGACAATTGTTGGATCATTTTCTTTGTACTAACACATTCATGGGTTGAACGTGAAGGACGAAACCAGGCCCGGGTGATATATTGGACAGAGGCAAATTGTGTGGAATCCATCTTTGTCACTCCATTACTTCACACGGTAACAGTATTGCTCATAATGGGCAATTTCTCACTCCCCGAATCTTCTCACCTCCCAAAGTCCTCCATCCTCTCCTGTGACAGGGACATTTCATGGCACTGACCAACCATGATTTATATGAAAGCATATTATATTTGCAATTACATCACTTTC